>NC_081208.1:15832497-15897497 GCF_902713425.1 Acipenser ruthenus | reverse complement strand
GAGATGGGGAAGGAGAGGAAAATCTGAGCATTATCAGCATAGAAATGGTATGAGAAACCATAGGATGCGATGAGGGGGCCCAGGGAGCAGGTGTAGAGAGAGAATAGGAGAGGACCCAAGACTGACCCTTGGGGGACTCCATTTAAGAGAGGGTGAGGTGTGGAGGTTGCTCCACGCCAGGTTACCTGGTAAGTGCGGTTGGAGAGGTAGGAGGAGAACCAGGCCAGAGCAGTGCCAGAGATTCCCAGGTCAGCGAGAGATGATAGTAGAATAGAGTGATCAGTAGAATAGAATTCTCTGTGTAAAAAAGTGGCTCCTATTTTCTGTTCTGAATGCCCCTTTATCTAATCTCCATTTGTGACCCCTGGTCCTTGTTTCTTTTTTCAGGTCGAAAAAGTCCCCTGGGTCGACATTGTCAATACCTTTTAGAATTTTGAATGCTTGAATCAGTTCACCGCATAGTCTTCTTTGTTCAAGACTGAATAGATTCAATTCTTTTAGTCTGTCTGCATACAACATGCCTTTTAAACCCGGGATAATTCTGGTCGCTCTTCTTTGCACTCTTTCTAGAGCAGCAATATCCTTTTTGTAACGAGGTGACCAGAGCTAAACACAATATTCTAGATGAGGTCTTACTGATGCACATTGTCTAGATGAAGGCATTTCTGTGCTGTGTGATGGTGTGTAATGTTGTGCTGTGTGAGTCGTGTAATGTTGCTATGTTGTGTGATTGTGTGTAATGGTGCTGTGTTGTGTTGTATGATTGTGTGTAATGGTGTTGTGTGATTGTGTGTAATGGTGCTGTGCTGTGTGATTGTGTGTAATGGTGTTGTGTGATTGTGTGTAATGGTGCTGTGCTGTGTGATTGTGTGTAATGGTGCTGTGTGATTGTGTGTAATGGTGCTGTGCTGTGTTGTGTTGTATGATTGTGTGTAATGGTGTTGTGTTCTGTGATTGTGTGTAATGGTGCTGTGTTGTGTGATTATGTGTAATGGTGCTGTGCTGTGTGATTGTGTGTAATGTTGCTCTGTTGTGTTGTGCTCCCCGCAGTGCTGAATCAGGTGGAGTTGTCTCCCTGCGAACGTGACAAGGACCGTGTGTGCGGCTGCCCTGAGAAGCATTACAAAGTGGTGCAACAGATGGATTCATTCAATTGTGTGCAGTGCCAGAACTGCAGCAGAGGATCGGTCATTGACCAGCCCTGTGAGTACACACACTGTCACACACCTGTGACTACACACACTGTCACACACACTGTCACGCTGTCACATACATGTGACTACACACACGAGTACACACACTGTGAATACACACACTGTGGCAGAGTAGGGGAAAGAAAGATGTAGCCCAGGGGTCGATTGCAGTCCACTTGATGTGTCTAACTAGCGAATTAAGCAGGTTTAGTCCACTTGCTTGGACTAAAGTTAGTACACTTGTTAATCCTGATTGCAGCGTACCAGATGATAATCACCAGAGGTGGATCATCCGCTAAATCAGACTAAACATGATCCTGATTGCAGCGTACCAAATCGGACATGAGAAGATCCTGTTCAGGAGGACTAATTTAGTACTATGAAGTATAAGACTACCTTAGCACGCTTGTTCGTCCTACGTTTGTACAGCACATTTTAAAACAAAGACAGCTCCATTATTCTCTGATATGACGTCTAAAAACTAGTGAAGTGAAAAGTGAAGCCTTTTGAACCTCAGTCTGAACCCTTTGAAGCATTTGGTTCAGTAAGGTTTGCTTGCTGAGTCACTGAACTATCCTTACTAAAATTGACACTTGCACTATGTAATGATATAATGTACCTTAATATATTGTTGATACACTATATTAAGCAATTCTTCAATGTATTGTGTTTTCATTAAAATATTGTACAAACTTCAATAAAGTGCTGCACAATAAGATACTATGTATTTAAATAATAATAAGGCAGCACGTCTGATGTATTCAATTTAATCTGAAATGTCAGTGTAATGTGTATTGAATATAAACAACACATTTTTTTTTTTAAATCAAATGCTAGTTAATGACATTGTACACGTAAATGTCCGAGTTTGTCTTTACACTTTAAATTGTGAATTTCCATCTGCATTTCTAATGGCCTATTATGGGTTAGTCCTCATTATCTAACTTGTTCCACTTGTTCAGGTCAGCTAAACCAATTTTCAGAATTAGCTTTTTGGTACACTGCAATCAGGACTAACTTAGTACAGAGCTGTAGGATTTGCTCTACCGCATTTCAAGTCACTGGTACGCTGCAATCGACCCCAGGGGTTTGCTGCAGGACTACATCTCCCAGAATGCCACAGGGTTGGAGTAGAGCCAGAAGTGTAATCACCTGTAGTGTAATTTAATGAGGGACACCTGCCTGAGATTAAGCAGGTTAACATGCTTGGTCTGGGTTTGTGGTAAGGCTAAGGCCTGTGGGAAAAGAGATTTTAATGCTCGTGTTTGAAGAAGTGTTAGTTTTGTGAACACTAAACAGTGTAGATGTCTGGTATACCTCACTTTGCCACAGTACAGACACTGTCACAGCATCACACAACTTTTTAGGCTCTTGTTACACAAGTCAATGCGCTGGCAACATAAATTGTAGCAACGTGTTGCCTGTGATGTTACCGTGGGGGATTTGACCTGTTACACGATACAACTAACAGTTAACTCGCATTCGATACAAATTGCCTTTAATCCAAGCAATATCCAATCATATTTAAGAACTACGTCACGTGGTTCTGGTTTTCAGGTCATATACTTACAAATACCAAGCATCAGTACAACTATTTAGTATTACTGTCATCTTTAAATAATTGAACAAATAATAATTATAATAATAAAGGAGTGACGTTTACAGAATAAAAGCAAATAAGACAAATATGTAAAACTCAGTTTAACGTACAGTACTACACATAGATAAGAATGAACGATAATTCTTAATTTCTTTAAATGCTGTAAAATACCTACTGTTATATGCTGTTCCCGTGCCATTAACGCCTAGAATCACACTTTGTTCAGAGAGTTTTGGCTCTCGTTTTCCTCTTCTAAAATATTGTTCATCCCTCGGATCCCAGAGGAATTTGTGCTCTAAACAGTTCAAATCCACCTTCATTACAAAAAGCATATATATATATATATATATATATATATATATATATATATATATATATATATATATATAAAACACAATATGGACATCGGTTTAGCACAGTTACAGTAGCTACATTTTTATTCCCCTATTATTAAGTAACTCTCCCAGCATTGGTTGTTATCAAAATAGTCCACTACCAAAATAACAATGTGTTGACCAACCTTCATAAAACTCTATGAGAAGTATTTCTTTCTCCTGAGTCCTGGTAATTGCAGCTTTCATTTCCATTTCAACTGTTGTTTTCACTGTAGCAGACAGAATCACGTGACACACACCAGTGCTCTGATTGGATATTGCCTGGAACCTGTTGCTTGGAGTAGGATTGCTGTCCACTTAAGCAATCGCGTTGCCACGCAGTTGCCAGAACGTTGACAATACGTTGTCAGGGCTGTTACACGGGGCAATCCTCACAGGATTTGATCGCAGGCGATAAAAGTTGCTAGTAAATTGACTTGTGTAACAAGGGATGAGACCTGCCTGGTTAATGTTCAGGTGAAGCTGTGTGCAGAGACCAGTCTGTCAAGTAATCTTCAAGCCCAGTTTCTTATGTAGACAGAACTGATAGATTGATTTCTTTTGTTATGATGTTTTCCAGGTTCAGAAAACAGTAACACTATTTGTAAGTGTTCAGAAACCTACTTCATAGATGGAAAGGGAGACTGTCGCCCGTGTTCAGAGTGAGTTCAGAATATCACCTTTCACTGTCACCTAATTATATAAACTAATAGAAGTGACTCTGTCCAGCCGAGCCCCTTTCCCTGTCTCTTTTACAAGACTACGGTCTCTCTCCTCACTAATATAAACTAATAGAAGTGACTCTGTCCAGCCGAGCCCCTTTCCCTGTCTCTTTTACAAGACTACGGTCTCTCTCCTCACTAATATAAACTAATAGAAGTGACTCTGTCCAGCCGAGCCCCTTTCCCTGTCTCTTATACAAGACTACTGTCTCTCTCCTCACTAATATAAACTAATAGAAGTGACTCTGTCCAGCCGAGCCCCTTAACCTGTCTCTTATATAAGACTACTGTCTCTCTCCTCACTAATATAAACTACATTTTCTCTTGTTTTTTGTTTTATTCGCAGGTGTGATGGGGGGTATAACTGCACTATGCATTGTCCCAAACCACCAGGAACTTCGTCTGGTAAAAAAAAAAACCAAAAAACCTGTTTGTCTTCTGTATGAATTACATTGTAACTGGAGTTTGAGATCATTGTTCTAGACTGCACTGGAAACTGTACCATAACCTTGTTCTGTATTTCATTTTCAGACCCTAAACCCTGGATGATCATCTCTATTGTGATGAGCTGCCTGTTGGCCGGTTGCTTTGTTTATGAAGCTGCAAAAAACAGCAAGAACATTTTACAACGGTGCAAACAACCATACGCCAGTGGTAAGGCGCGAAGGCTTTCTGTGGGGCTGTACAATAATATTGATGGGTGTATATAGTGACTGCTGGGGTGGAATGTGATATTACATGACAAGCATTGAGATATGTAGCATTGAATAACTGTGACGAGTGAATAGACCCATAGAATACCTTACAGCCCAGCCAGGATACATCTGTATCTCTGTGTTTTAAATATGTTTCTTTTTTTTTTGTATCCTGCAGTAAATATGGAGCAGAACATATTCTCAACTTCCGAGGTAAAAAAAAAAAAAAATCTTTAACTATAAAAGCCATGTATTTATGCAAGCTGTTCTGGTTCTGTTTGGGAGAGGATCTCTTCAGAACTGACTGAATTTCTTTCTTTTCCATGCAGTTAGTTCCCAGCGTGCAGCAAACTGATCTTCACTCCCCTGTGCATGAACGAACCTGCCTCTCTGTGCCAGACAGTGCGCCAGCACAGCTGCCAGATTGTGTCCCACAGATAACAAACAGTGAGTGGCTGTTTCAGTGCCTGTCTGTATTTGATAGGGGTGTTTCAGTGCCTTTCTGTATTTGATGGAGGTGTTTCAGTGCCTGTCTGTATTTGATGGAGGTGTTTCAGTGCCTGTCTGTATTTGATGGAGGTGTTTCAGTGTCGGTCTGTATTTGATGGAGGTGTTTCAGTGCCTATCTGTATTTGATGGAGGTGTTTCAGTGCCTATCTGTATTTGATGGAGGTGTTTCAGTGTCGGTCTGTATTAGATGGAGGTGTTTCAGTGTCTGTCTGTATTTGATGGAGGTGTTTCAGTGCCTGTCTGTATTTGATGGAGGTATTTCAATGCCTGTCTGTATTTGATGGAGGTGTTTCAGTGCCTGTCTGTATTTGATGGAGGTGTTTCAGTGCCTGTCTGTATTTGATGGAGGTGTTTCAGTGCCTGTCTGTATTTGATGGAGGTGTTTCAGTGTCTGTCTGTATTTGATGGAGGTGTTTCAGTGTCGGTCTGTATTTGATGGAGGTGTTTCAGTGCCTTTCTGTATTTGATGGAGGTGTTTCAGTGCCTGTCTGTATTTGATGGAGGTGTTTCAGTGCCTGTCTGTATTTGATGGAGGTGTTTCAGTGCCTGTCTGTATTTGATGGAGGTGTTTCAGTGCCTCTGTATTTGACAGAGGTGTTTCAGTGCCTTTCTGTATTTGATGGAGGTGTTTCAGTGCCTGTCTGTATTTGATGGAGGTGTTTCAGTGTCTGTCTGTATTTGATGGAGGTGTTTCAGTGTCTGTCTTCCTCTTCCTGTCTGTGATCTAACATGTGCATATATTAAGGCCTAATTTAATTTAAATTATTTATCACTTGTAGTTCTCTTATCAATTAATTAAAGTGAATTCACATTCTCCAGTTCTGTATGTGCCTCTGTCTGCTAAGAATCTTTCTGGAACCCATTTACTTAGAAACAGAAAATAAACTATTTCATGTTTAGTTGTTTTAGAAATTATTTTGTAAACAAACAAAATGCCTTAGGCCAATGTGACCCGAGATATTTATCAAGGTAGCTTTGCATACATTAAGAACATGTTTTCAATTTCAGTCTATTATTATTATTATTATTATTATTATTATTATTATTATTATTATTATTATTATTATTATTATTATTATTATTATTATTATTATTATCTGTACTAGGGTTAGGTTAGTAGAGACTAATTTTCTTTGCAAGTAACAGCCTCTGTCTGATAATGTACCATAGTTATAGTTATGCTTAAAATTCTGCACTATCCAACTTTTTTGTGTTATAAAATTGACATATAACTTTATGAGATAATTAAGTATTGCATACCTCAGAGTTTATTACTTTCTAATATTTCACATAGAAACATAGGTACCACATTACATAATAATAGTGATTAAATGAATCACATAGCTGGTTTCAGATAGAGTAAACTAACTGCAGCCCTGGCCAGCAATTAGCATCCTTAAAACACAAGGAGTAGGTCAATATTTCAGATTATTTTCCTATTATCAATGATTGGTATTGAAAACAACACATAGATTGAAGATGAATGTAAAAGCAGGGAATCTCATTTTGTAATTACAAGTTTTGAATCAGCACCTCCCTGTTTTAAATGATATCTGACAGTCTAAAATGTGTATGAAGGGGGAATATTTGGAAATCCCTTAAACTACTGTCAGCCTCAAAATATATCTATATATAAAATGTTCTTTTTTTTTTTAAAAGGAAAATTGGTGTGTACCAAAAGGTGCAAAATCAAAAAGAAAAAGGTCATGTAGGTACACAAAAAAGACTACAAGACCTTTTCTGAGCTGGATGGAGAAAGCAGCGTTGGGTGCGTTAAGTAAGTGAGCACCTCAGAACGACTCAGTTAAAAAATCAACTTAACGACTTACTCAGTTCCGCTCCTGCTGAGCCACTCAGAGCGCTCCTGAGCATTTTTCATCAGTGATCAGAGTGGACAGAATGGCCACCTGCAGGAAACAAGTGGAGATGACAGGCAGGATTGACAAATACGTTTGTCAGGAACGATGAACTGGTTTCGACTTATGAAGTTATGTATTAATTGGCTAAATAAGATGGTAAAAATTGTTGTTTTCGAATTTGTATCATTTAATTTCATTTTTTTTAAATGTAGAGCTGTTTTATAGTTATTAATGTATTATTATTAGACTTGTAGTATTAATATTATTCATAATTTTCATTATTAATATCGGTATTAAACACAGTCAGATATGAGGTTCAGTCCAAACAGAGCGCCAAACTCAGCGAGGTACAGCAGGGGACAGTAACTTCACACGGGGCCATTTCATCTACCATCACCTCAGAAACACAAACAAGCAAATCATTATTATTCGCCATTTTTAAAAGTCGCTCAGCGCTCTCGTGGAGCAGAGCGTTAAGTCATTTAAATCTGCTCAGTGTGCTTTCTGAGCGTTCTCACTCTGAGCGGCTCACTTACTTAACGTGCCCACTGTAAACAAGCTGCTGTCATAAACAAGTTGTCTTTCAAAAGAAACCACCAGGATGATGATGTCATGATGGCTTCAGACTAGAATGTTCAATCCAAGAGGTTCCAAAGTGCCTCATTTGAAAAGGAATTCACTTTCTTTTTGCTTCCTGGCTGCATTCGTCCCATAGCACCGATTTATCCCACAAATTGTGATGTCTTCTGCTGTGTCTTTGATTACTGTGTTGTTGTGGATGTATTTGCAAGTAGCACAGTGTGACCTGTTTCATGGAAATGAACCTTTAAGAGTGACACAACTGGGTCACATGTTACTATGGACTAAATGTTCTCTTAGAGTTGTGTCTCTTTTGTTTTTGAAAACGGGCGCTGTAGAGGGATCTTGTTGGAGAATACTAAAATGTCTTTGTGTGATATGTTGAATTTTTTGGTCACAGGATTGTGAAAACTTGCAGAACTTGTCCTTCTTTGAATTGTTTTTCCTTTAATGGAGATTTCTATGAAGTGTAAACATAAAGGATGTATCATTGTGTCATTGTGAGTGTAAGACAAGCCTGAGCTGATGCAATAAACCTAGTTAAGTGTGACGGGGGGTTTTCACACTTGCGCACATTCAGATGTTGTTAACATGACAATGTGTGGTGCAATGATGAGGTGAATGGTGTAATAACAATGGCTGTGATGAAACTCCAGAAAGTTTAGAAGGCAAAACATATTGTAATTCACATTTAGAGGATGCCCAGCCGTGTCTTAACATAGTTTTCAGGTTTGAACAAAACCAATGAAGAAAACGATGCTGGTTGTTAAGAGTGCTATTTTTTTGTGTTTTGCTGTTAATAAAACTAATAATTTTCTTACTGTATATAAAAGTGTTACAGTACACTTTTGTCATTCAGTTCATGGAACAGAAAAACATTTTTTTTATTGTACATGTTATGTAGATTGGCAACAAATGTTTAAAAAAGTTCATTATTGCAAACTGTTTAAATCCGGCCTGCCAGACAGAAGGTTCTGGATGTGGGTTCCGGTTAGGCTGAGATTCACCCTGCTCTGCTCCCCGCAGGCCCGGAGTTCCTGTACGCAGTGGTCAGCGCCGTGCCTGTGAACCGCTGGAAGGAGTTTGTGCGCAGACTGGGTCTGAGCGACCGGGAGATGGAGTACGTGGAGCGAGACCAGCGCTGCTTCCAGGAGGCCCAGTACGAGATGATGAGGCTGTGGAGGAATAAGAAAGGGACCCCCCAGCAGGGGGCGATCACGGGGGTGCTGAGGGGCATGGGGCTGGAGGGCTGCGCCGAGGAGCTCAGCGCTGAACTCAAGTGGCAGGCCTAAGGCCGGAGTAATACAGAGCACATGAACCACAGAGAGACCTCTGCTAGGCTCGCCAGCTTCAACACACTTTACAGGGTTGTAGCTGACCTATAATTCCAAACATTTTTACTTTTTCTTTAAAACCTGCTAGCTGGTACTACACCAGGTTAAAGAAATGTCTTTTTGCATCCCATGCTTCCAGACAGTCACTAAACTAAACTAAACTAACCCAGCAGCTGCTTTCCCAGTTGTTTGACGTGTGTTCCTCCAGTAACCTGCTTTGACCCCGAAGACACTGCTGAGGTGAAATGACCCAGGATGCAGCTCTAACAGATTTCCTGAGAGGAAGGCATAGAAACTGAGACATTTCTTTAACCTAAACTAGTAGCAGATATCACGGCATGGGAGAATGTTGTTGTGTTATAAAACAAATACACCCTGATTCACAGTAGCAGTAAGAATACCTTTGCTTTGATCACATTATTATTATTACTATTAGTATTATCTTTTCTCATGCAAAAAAAAAACAACCTACAAATAACAGTTGTTTGATAAAAGGTGCTTATTAATTTCAACTTTATAAGTCAAGCTTGCTTGATATTTTACAGCATTAAAGCCTAATGGTTAAGGTGGTGGGACTGGGAGCCAGACAATCAAAGTGGGATTTGAGTTCAAACCTGGCTCTTCAACTTGTTTTTCTTTTTTCTATCCTATTGTGTTGCGAATCTGTTTGATCCATTAACATTCCATCCAGGACTTCACAATGATCATTTTATTCATCAGGACATTTAGAGTGCACCCCCCTCCCTGTGCTGCAGAGAATGCTCTAAACTCACTGAGAGAGCTGTGCGCCCCCCTCCCTGTGCTGCAGAGATTGCTCTACACTCACTGAGAGAGAGCTGTGCACCCCCCTCCCTGTGCTGCAGAGAATGCTCTAAACTCACTGAGAGAGCTGTGCACCCCCCTCCCTGTTCTGCAGAGACTGCTCTAAACTCACTGAGAGAGAGCTGTGCACCCCTCCCTGTGCTGCAGAGACTGCTCTACACTCACTGAGAGAGAGAGAGCTGTGCTTGTGTGTGTGTCTGTCTGTGTGTCTGTGTTTGTGTGTGAGTGTGTACTATAGGAGGCTGTGTGGTCCAGTGGTTAAAGAAAAGGGCTTGTAACCAGGAGGTCCCCGGTTCAAATCCCACCTCAGCCACTGACTCATTGTGTGACCCTGAGCAAGTCACTTAACCTCCTTGTGCTCCGTCTTTTGGGTGAGACGTAATTATAAGTGACTCTGCAGCTGATGCATACTTCACACACCCTAGACTCTGTAATTCGCCTCGGATAAAGACGTCTGCTAAATAAATAAACAGGAGGAGACAGACTCACAAACGACCACTTGGCATTTGAGCACAGGGAACTAGCTTCCTCAATCCTGATAACACAAGCATATCATCTTATTTTACTTTTCATAAGGTGCTCTTCTTTGTTTTTGATTTTGTTTTTTAATCACTACAATTCTATCTATTGCTTTAACACTTAACTTGTGAGGTGAAAAAGAAGTTCAAATATCTGTCAAGTTTGTGATAAATGCCAGTGTCAGTGTAACGGATTTAGCAAGAATCGTACTCAAGTGTTAGTGCCCTCTTAAGTGTGCTTTCTGAATGTAGAACCCCCAGTAGCTTGCCACACTTGAGTGAGCACTAACACTCAAGTGCTCTTTCTGAATGTGACAGTAAGCATTTGTTTCTGCTAGTGTTTGCTAGGCAGATTTTATACTGCTGTACAGGGAGTTCATCCAGAATGTTAAACACTCAGCAGAACTCAATACTAATAGAAGCTTGATAAACTCAAGTCTTTCTCAGAGTCTTCCAGTTGAAACATTTCTCATTGACTTTATTATTCATCCAGTAGCAGAGAAACGTTTCGGCTGATGCGCTCCTCGCAAGCGTGAAGCTTGGAGGCATTTGACGCAACCATGGTCTCGTCTGTTTTGTCCAGTACGCATTAATCTTGTGTTTGCAGTGGGGCACATGTGTTTAATACTCTCAGCTTCGCTTGAGGATGAGCGTCAATACTTTTTTCTTTAAATTTGTCCTGTTCTAACAAAATAATGTATTTGTATGATTCATAGAGAAGGACATCTTTAAATCTCGACTCAAAGCCAGGCTGTTTCCCTCATAGACCCCAATGTTAAAGCCAGGCTGTTTCCCTCATAGACCCCAGTGTTAAAGCCAGGCTGTTTCCCCTCATAGACCCCAATGTTAAAGCCAGGCTGTTTCCCCTCATAGACCCCAATGTTAAAGCCAGGCTGTTTCCCTCCATAGATCCCAATGTTAAAGCCAGGCTGTTTCCCCTCATAGACCTCAATGTTAAAGCTGGGCTGTTTCCCTCCATAGACCCAAATGTTTCCCTCCATAGACCCCAATGTTAAAGCCAGGCTGTTTCCCCTCATAGACCTCAATGTTAAAGCTGGGCTGTTTCCCTCCATAGACCCAAATGTTTCCCTCCATAGACCCCAATGTTAAAGCCAGGCTGTTTCCCCTCATAGATCCCAATGTTAAAGCCAGGCTGTTTCCCCTCATAGACCTCAATGTTAAAGCTGGGCTGTTTCCCCTCATAGACCCCAATGTTAAAGCCAGGCTGTTTCCCCTCATAGACCCCAATGTTAAAGCCAGGCTGTTTCCCTCCATAGATCCCAATGTTAAAGCCAGGCTGTTTCCCCTCATAGACCCCAATGTTGAAGCTGGGCTGTTTCCCTCCATAGACAGTATGTTTCCCCTCATAGACCCCAATGTTAAAGCCAGGCTGTTTCCCCTCATAGACCACCATGTTAAAGCCAGGCTGTTAGTTTAGATTGAGCAGAACAGAAAATTCCAGCATTACAGGGTAAAAAAATAAATAATATATATATATATATATATATATATATATATATATATATATATATATATATATATATATATATATATATATATATATATATTTATGGATGGTATCTGTAGCTAATACATATATTTTTAAATAAAACAATTGGATTTACTGAATTGTAACAGAGACTTTAAAATAACAGTATATTGATAAAAACAAGAACAGCCTGTTGTGTAAATAATAGTTATTTTTGTAATACTGTTTATTTTAGTTTTTAGTTTTCTTTTGATTTTACAAGTCACTGAACTCAGAAAAGTAAATAAAGAAGTTGGAATCAAAATTAGATCTTGGTAAATTCAAACTTTATTTAAAACCTTCTTTTTTATAGGATACTAGGTAGCATAGAAAGACAGACACAAGACAGGTTAAATTCACAAGCCTGTCTTTCTGTGAAGGATTTTTTCACGTAATTCTAACTTCATGGTATTATCGTAGGCTACTTATGTTACCCTCACATTCACTTTTTAAATAAAATCATTTTTTAAAAACATTGCATTTGTATTTCATTAATTGGAGTGTGGGTCGGCTGGACAGATTCACACCTATTAGATTATAGTAGTGAGGAGACAGACAGTAATCTTGAAAAAAACACACATGGAAAGGGTGTCGCGGTACAAGAACAAATGAGAACTCACTACACTATTTCTCCCTATTTATATAAATTTGAATTCTGATTGAAGGGAAATGAGAGACTGAGAACTGAAGAAAACCCTATTTGAGGAAAACGTGAGCGCTAATTCCAAACACCAATCAGAAATTGAAATGAGAAATACTCGAAGCCCGATTGGAGGAAATGAGGATTATTTTTCTGGGCCAATGGAAAGCGTTCAAATGAAAGACTTGTTGCCTTGTTGGAAGAAAATACCCACCAAGAGAATAATCAAAATGTTCTGCAGTTTTAATACTTGTACCGATAAAGTAATGATATGTATATTATTATATCAATATTACATTTGAATGGTTTAATATATCATATTTGTAATCATGTCAATTCATTTTTTTAACAATTTATTTAATTATATCCTGGACTCTGAAGGTAAGGTAAAGTCATAGTTTGAATATATATATATATATATATATATATATATATATATATATATATATATATATATATATATATATATATATATGCCTATTCGAGGTGACTGCTATTTTTTGGTTGTTTACATAAAAATATTAACTTTACATAAATAGAAAAAATCACCTTTTTGTCAGTTTGATGAGAGCAGCTCTGGTGTACACGCATTTACAAACAGTTGGATTCTATCTTCCGGTTTCCATGGCAACCGATATAAAGTTGTTTATTGTTATTGTTATTAATTGAACAACTCAGTAATAATACAATCAAATCAGGCAATGGCAAAATTAACAAATTACAATTAACAAAAATAATTCAAATACAATTACAGTGAACACGACAACAACAATACAGAACACACAATACTAACTATACTAGTGAACAGCATAATAAATAACTGCATTTTTTGTTGTTTTTGTTAAGACTTGGGATTCCATGTATAATGTGACATTCTTGCATAAAACAAAAACATTTGGAATATATATATTTTTTTCAGAATTTTGATTTATGAATATTATCCTTTGCCATTTCAATGAATAGATTCAAAGTAAATTCCAACTCCCTGAGATTTATTTTCATACGTCGCGCCCTAGTTACCACATTTTGTATGACGCCATCCTTCGTTTTATTTAAAATAAACATAGAGTTCGACATTATCAAAACCGTTTGTGCTAATAATAATAATAATAATAATAATAATAATAATAATAATAATAATAATAATAATAATAATAATAATATCATATTAAATAACATACAAGTGGAAATCCACGGAAGGTCTACGCAGATGCTGAGTGGTATGGAAAATAAAAAGCGAACCTCTCTCCTAATGTTACAAGGTAATTTATTTTCTGTATTTGACATTGAGCATCATTCATGTGGTTTGTATTTGTGATAGTGTGAATCTGGAAACACGCTTATTAACTAGGCCTGTTTGTGCTTATGTGAGTTAGCCCCTAGCTGTGATATCGTAGATATTTAACGACAGATTAATATACCTTCACTTAACACAGAAATATTCCAGAACGTGAATTATTTCTGTAGCAATCTGGCGAGAATTTAGGAGTGCTTTCCATTTAATCAGATTTATAGTCTATATAGATTGACTTTTTTGTTTAGATATATCTAAACTAGATTAACACACACACACACACACACACACACACACACACACACACACACACACACCTAAGGCATAATTTTGGTGCAATTCACAATACATTGCTATAAGATTTTCGTTGATAATTTTCAAGTTTTGGTTAAATATTTAGTTTTCCTTATATTTAGTCGCACTTCCAATTGTATTACTTTTGTTTAGCAGTGTCTGGTGTATACTGTTAGTATGCTACATTTCTAAAGCAGTATCCAGGGCATAACAGTTTCACCCATACACATTTTAATACAAGCTTGATTAGCCCCAGTGTCTAGGTAACAAGCTCAGGTGTGTCTTATTAAACTCGTAGCAAAACCAGGAATGGATCAAACTGCTATGCAATGGGAGTTATTTCCACCCCTGCTTTTTACACTAAAATACAGGCCAGTATCAACATTATTAGCCAAATGAGTGGGCTGTGGAATGGTAAAATATGCAGGGGGCTCTGTACTAGCTGGCTGTGTGCCTTGTTTGTGTTTGTGTTCCCAGCAGCACTGGTGATGTGGAGGGGTGTGACGGGACAGGACTTTGAGAACCGTCCTCCCGGGACCGCGCTCTCCTCCAGCGAGTACAGCACCTTCTTCTCAGCCCTGCGCCCCTCCTGGAAAGCCAGTGTGACCTGCGAGATCAGGAGGTCCCACGGCTGCAATGACCCCCAGCTCCTGCGCCTGGACCAGTTTGAGAACCACGGCGTCCTGCCCAAAGGTACTGCAGGGAGAGGCTTACTTCCTACAGGACTGCTGATACAGGGGTTCTTCTGTTTGTTATAGTATTGCAATCCCACACAGACTGAGCTACTGTCATTCTGGAAAGGTGCTAAGCACATTGGGAGACTTATTTCTGATTTCTGTCAACAGTCTACACATATTGTGTATTCAGATATCGGTCCCAGCACTATTAATATTTGATTGCGTATTCAGATATCTGCCACAGCATTATTAATATTTGATTGTATATTCAGATATTTGTCCCAACCCCATTGATTTTCTAACCTTGTTTTTAGCAATATTATCTTTATACTGAAGATGCTTAATGTGTTTGCTATAATATTATACTCACACGTGGAATATGCAGGTGCTCTGGAAATGCTGTCATCCACGGCAACGTGTAATCATGTACCCCCTCCGTTCTCAGCACATCCTTACTTTCAGCCCTGAATAAACAGGCGTTCTTCTAGCAGGGGAGCACTTCCCACGGTCAGGGTTAATGCCTGATTTTCAGTTCCAATTCCTTTTTAATATCCTTTGAAGGAATTGGAATTTATATTTTAGAGACATAGTAATAATTGTTGTAATTGTTCAGCTGCTTTCATTTGAAGTCAATCTAATTGAATAACAGTGACTTAAATGCAAGTAATTTGTTGCCTGTGAGAAGCTCAAATTAACAGAATATGGTCGTGCTTTATTTTAAGGGCTGTTTTTTTTGTTTATTAACTGTTAACAAACAGTTAATAAACATGTTAATGTACATTATTTATTTTCTGTTAACTGTTAGTTAATAATATATAATAGGCCAGCTAAAACTTCAAACACCAGAGCCCTATGGATGATCAATCAAACACCAGAGCCCTATGGATGATCAATACCCAGTCGATCATATGCTTGAAATCGGTTCAAAATGTTACAGTAGTGATATTTAGCAAATGACATCAAATTTTTATTAACCCTAAACCTAACCCTTAGCTAAAAATGAACAATGTTTGTTAACGTTAATAAACTAAAAAACAGCCCTTAAAATAAAGCGTGACCCAGAATACTGCTGATTGCAATTTTGATCAATGATGTGTTGGAATTGATTATAAGGGAATGGGAATTGGAATTGGGAATGGATTAAAAGGAATTAGAATTGGATTGACTCGAGGCACGCACTGCACTGTTAGTAAAGTCTGCTTGTCCTGCACCTGTGTTGTGTTTTTCGTCCCAGGGCCGATCTGCACTGACCTTCCAGGGTCTCCCAGATTCAGCAGCTTCTGCCAGTTTGCCCAGTTCCGCTGTTCGAACCACCTCTACTACGCCATGGTGAGGACCGACTGCCCCTCACATCCACAGCACAGGCTGCTGTAGAGCTTCATTTGGGGTCATTTATTTATTGTTGTTGTTTTAATTATTTTACCCCTGATTTTCTCCCCAATTTTGAATGGTCAAGTATGTCCCCTCACCACAGCAATTCCCCACACAGCTGCTCAGGAGAAGTGAAGGTTCAGCAGGCGTCCTCCAATCCCACGACCAAGCCAGCTTCCTCCTCTACACCCAGGAACTCGAGAGCGGATATCAGCGAGCTACCGGCCTCTGGAGGACAAGGGCCAGCCCTGAAGATGTTCGCTCCGAGCTCACTGGGCACCTGGCCAGTAAGGTCCGCTGTAGCGTGATGCAAGTTTTGTCTCCCTAACCTATGGGAGCGCCAGAGCCAATGCGACGCTCCCTTCGGAATCCCCAGGAATGACAGGCGGTGAGGGGAAAAAAATGATTGGCCATTCTAAATTGTGGAGAAAATCAGGGGTAAAATAATTGGGCATTCTAAAATAAAAAATAAATACATTTGAATAAATACATTTCATCTAATAAAGTTTTTAAAGTAACCCCTGTCCTCCCGCTCTGTGTCACTTTGCTGAAGAGAGTGGACTGCGACAGTGATACCCGGTCACCCTACTATCCTGCGGAGTCCGTCATGCAGGACACAGTGAAGCAGGTGGAGAGCAACATGAACCCCAGAGTACAAGGTTTCAAATTCATCTTTCTTTCTTTCTTTCTTTCTTTCTTTCTTTCTTTCTTTCTTTCAATCTACTCAAACTGCTTTTGTCTCCTTTTTTTTTCAGACAGGCCCATCTATCCAGAGTCTGGACCTGTCTATCCTGAACCCCCTCAGAACGTCCGCTCACTGGAACCCCAATACTCCGGCCCTCCCCAAAGCCCCCTTTTAGCAGAGCCTCAGAACCCCCGTTCATGGGAGCCCGAGTACCCCAATCCTGCCCCTCCCCAGAACCCCCCTTCAGGAGTCTCTCAGGGACGGCTGGAGCCCCAGATGATGAGGCCTCCTGAGGGCGGTCAGCACCCCTTTTTACTGGGGCCCTGGTTCCCTGGCCATGTGAAAAAAACAAACAAAAAAAAGGTCATGCTTCACCTAAATCGCTCTCCCACCTCCTTCTCGGAGGAGGATCGTGCGCAACGCCCTTCAGAGGACCTCGAAGATCAAGACCCTGGCCCCACGGAAACCCCCCCTTTACAAGCGTCGCCCCGCTCCCCTCCACCACCTCCTCCCTACTTTCCTCAGGAGGGTTCAATGCCTTCGGACGGAAAAGAAGACACTCTAAAGTAAGTAAAACAATAATAATTAAAAACACTGGAAACCAAAGTTTCCAGAGCAAGTCTAGGCTGTCAGATTTGAACCAAACCTCTCAGCCTCTACATTCAAACTCACACACACACACATATAGGGGCTCAACCAAAAACACATACTATATTATCATTTTTTGTTCTCAAATGAAACCTCACTTCAGTTAATCGGGGTTCAAAACTCTCAGCGGTTTAATCAGCTATATATTTATCTTTTTGTTTTGTGTGTGTGATCAGATGCTTTTCAATAGGTTGCTGCCCGAAATCGTCAAGGGCTGCCCGAAATCGTGAAATTGGCCCAATACCGCGATTTTTACAACATTCTGAAGAAATAAAAATAATTTCATAATTATTTGTATTTCATACAAAAAAATTCAAAAATCACCTTAACGAAACTGTACAGCTCTGATATGTGCCTGCGTGTAATATTCGCCATGCACACAGTGCTGTGCAGTGATGATGTCATGTCACTATATGCAATTTAAGTGGGAAATTAAAATACTACACACTGTAAACAAGAAATGGATGTCTCTAAAAAGGCTAAAAATGTGTCTGCAGCAGATCACGTAAAGCAGTATCCAGCAGGAGTTTTACACAGCGAAGGAGGTAAGCTCTTGTTCTGTATGTCCTGCAACGTTACTGTAGATCACTACCGAAACTCGTGTGTTGATAGGCAATTAGATTCACCGAAAAGAGAAATGCGGAAATCCAGAGCAGTGCTGCGACTGCTTTACTTGCAAAGAAACAAAAAACAGTGACTTCCATATTCCAAAAGTCTGCTTATTAAGTTTTGACCTGACAGAGGTGTTTGTTTGTGCAAGTATCCCTTTTGAAAAATTGGACAACCAAAAGTTACGGAAATTCTTCAGACAGAGTGTAGCAAATGGTGGAGAGATTCCTTCATCAGTCCAGCTGAGACGTGAATACTTACCTAAAGCAGGAGATGGGATTGGTAAAACAGTCTGGTTGCTTGTCAGTGGTCACTGATGAGTCGACTGATGCACAAGATCAGTATGGGTTACATATTGCATTTGTTTTGCAAGACCTAAATGGTGAACATGCACCTGACATAGTAAAACTGAAAGCTGTCCTTGCAGATACACTTTACCTACAGGCTGTTAATTACAACACAGTTTCACAAGCTAGTGTAAAGTGCTTGAGTAACTTTGATGTTAATTTTGATGTCAGTGCATTTATCTGTATATTTGCTGTTTTTTTTTTTTAAATAATAATCTGTACACGTAATATATCTGCTTGTGAAAGCAGTGTGATTTGCAGCAGTGTGGTTCAACCCGCTCATTCTGTTGTCGGATTTGAATGAGGGTGATATTCTAACATTAAATCCGGGAAAATGTTTTTTTTACTCAGGACCACCAAAAATAGTTATCCGATGCTAGATACCGCAACGCTTGCTGTGTAAACACAGATAGTTAATCATTGGAGTGGCATTAAGAGACATCTGCGAGGCAGGAAGCAATCGTTTTGTGTCCCTTTGTTTCTCAATCAATCAATCAATCAATCAATCAATCAACAATCAAAACCTTTATTTATCCAGATCCTCATTTACAATGACGACCTGGCAAGAGGCTCACAGCACCACATAAAACAACATAAAACACAAGAAATAAGCAGTAAAAAAACACATAATCTGTCAGAAAACATACAACTCATCATCAACTTGGCACACAGCAATGAGTCTAAAAGCACCTGGGATATGAAGCGTTCTGATTTGAGCTGCTGTTGAAACTCCTCCTCAGGGGCAGGCTGTGGGGGATGAGCACTGTCGAGATGCTGCACATCCTGTGTGCAGAGCTGCTGTTCGGGAGCTGCCTGCAGTCCACCACGGCGCGGGTGTGGATGGAGCACGAAGACCACAGGCAGAGCTTCGGAGAGCTGGTACTGCAGAGTGCTCATAGCTAACACGATACTGACACAGATCCTACATCTCAAATGTGCAGTCTACAAAGAAACAGCCGCAATAGCAGTTTGATCCATTCCACGTTTCTACGATTAATAAGTTTAATAAGAGACACCTGAGCTTGTTTCCTTGTAGTAAAACCCAGAATGGGTGAAACCGCTGTGCAATAGGAGTCTTATTAGCAACCCTGAACATGTATTTTCATTTTAAAATATGACATCTAGTACCACACTAGGTCAAAGATCTCAGTTCTCAGTTTGCTTCCCTTGATTTCCAGGGCAATATGTTACGCTTGCACTTCCTAGGTCATTTTGTATACCTCATCTGTGTCTTAGGGGTCAAAACATCTTACTGCTTGCAAAGAATGTCAGTCATTAAGGGAAGCTGCAGGTTTTGGTTAGAAGGCTTTCTGAAGGGGTGGGGAGCAATTTCACTGTCCAGGCGAAATTGATGTTTCAAAGTGTTTGGTGGCCGATCAGGTTGAGAGAGTGTTTATCACAGTCTGTTGTACAGGCGTGCAAGAGAAGCTACACTCTCAACTGGATTAGAGTGAGCCACGAAACATTTAGAAACAGATTCGAAGCCAATGCATCGAAATATAAAATAACCGACGAAAAGCTGAACGTATTGAATCTGTTTCTATAGGACCTGTTGTGGTTTGAATGTTTCAAATGCTTTGTCATTGACCTTCTGAGTGTAAGATCTACACTCAGTGAAGTTACAAGTGTAGCTGCTGCTAATAGCTTCCAACAAAACTTCTACTGGTCATGACTGTCTGGAAGCAAGGCCTGCAAACAGAGATTTCGGACATTCCTTTAGAATTAAAACACATTTGCTAAATCAGCTGTCTTTCAAAACTGCTGGACGCATGAGCCTTATTGAGTGAATGGCATGGAAAAGGCCAGTGGGAATGATTCTGCAGTAACAATCCCTTTATTAGGGATGGGTCCTCAGAAGATATTTACTCCAAAACGTTATGAGCAAGGTGTTTTTGAGATTGTAAAAAGAAATAAACAACAAAGACGTAATTCAGAGCTTTAGGGTGAGTAGTTGTTTCTTGTATGTTATAGAGTTGTACAAGGTGGTTTCTTCCATTCAGACAAATATAACGCTAATGCTAATTTGGAGTAAATAGCTTTGAGATTCTGTCCCATTGTAGGGATGGCAATAAAACTCCTATTGCACAGCAGTTTCATCCAGGTGTGTCTTATTAAACTCATAGTAAAACCAGGAATGGATCAAACTGCTGTGCAATGGGAGTCTTATTTCTGTCTGTGCATTGAAGATTCCTCCTGAGTGCTCATGCAGCCACGTGGTTATTGCATGAAGAGGATGAGAATCCCCTGAGCTCTTGAGTGAAATAAACACAGCAGGACTCTGTGTGCTCCAGGGGTATTCTGTTTATATAGCAAGCACAGTGTATGGGAAACACAGCAAATATTTATTAACCTGAATGCAGTTTGGAACTGTGTGATTCGCCTGGTCATTCTGTCTTTGAAAAAAAAAAAATAATAATTCTACCACAAGGAATCTTAATTATTATTATTTTTTTACTGATTTGTGCGCATGTTGCTGTGTGTTTTTCCCTCTCTGTCTCTCTGTCTGCCTGTCTACCTGTTGGTCTCTGTATGTTTGCATGTCTCTGCATGTGTGTGTCTCTGTGTGTGTATGTCTGTCTGTCTGTGTCTCTGCATGTGTGTCCCCCTCTCTGTCTGTATCTCCCTCTCTGTCTCCATCTGTCCCTCTCTCTGTGTGTCTCCCTCTCTGTTTCCCTCTCTGTCTCTCCGTCTTCCTCTGTGTGTCTCACTGTCTCCCTCTCTTTTCCCTCTGTCTCTCCGTCTTCCTCTGTCTGTGTGTCTCTCTGTCTGTGTGTGTATGTCTCCCTGTCTCCCTCTCTGTTTCCCTCTCTGTCTCTCTTGTCTTCCTCTGTCTGTGTGTCTCTCTGTTTGTGTGTCTCTCTGTCTGTGTGTATGTCTCTGTCTCCCGCTCTCCCTCTCTGTCTACCTCTCTTCTCCCCAGGTATGTGACAGTCTGGGCCGGCAGCACCAGGACTCTTGCCCGCTGTGTGCTTTCTGCTCTCTGAAGATGGAGCAGTGCCATGCCAGCGGGAATGTGAATCGAGTGAAGTGCGCAGACGGGCTGAACCACACCAGCTACCTGAACCCCAAGATACAGGCAGAGCACGAGAACATAGGCAACCAGGTGAGACAGGAGAGAGTGCAGAGCCGTGTTCACCACTGTATTACTGCATGGTGTTTCTGCAGTTTCCCCATGCTTTTCCCATAGTTATACTCTGCATTTACTGTAGTTTACCTTGGTTTGCCATGTTTATTAATATGCTTTACAATTCCTCTCTGGGCTTTACAATGCTCCTCAGTATAATACAGAACCATTATTGCATTGTCTGTGTGTCTGCATTGTCATTGAAGATTGTTTGGTAAGGGTGTAGTTAGCACACACTGCTAATGGCAGCCTCATCCTATTGTAGCTGTTCTGTACTATTGTTGCCCTTCAGTATTAATACAGATCCATTATTGCAGTTCCATTGTAGTACCTCTGTATGTCTGTGCATTGTCATTGTATGTTTAAATTAAAAGGGCTGGTTGCTAAGTGTCTGTGTGTCTCTGGGCTGGTTGCTAAGTTGTGTTTTTGTCTCAGGCAGATTGCTAAGTGGTCTGTGTGTCTCAGGCTGGTTACTAAGTGTCTGTGTGTGTTTCAGGGCTGGTTACTAAGTGGTCTGTGTGTCTCAGGGCTAGTTGCTAAGTTGGCTGTGTTTCAGGTAGGCACTCCCAAAGGCAATGAGTTCCTGGGCATGGAGCTGTACGGGGGGATGCGGTTTGAGTACTGGTGCGGGCGGCTGGCCAGTTATGGCTGCGATGACCAGAGAGTGGCCAACTGGCTACTGACAGAGTACATGCTGTTCCAGGCAGGGGAATACCCAAACAAGGTGAGTGTGTCTGTCTGCGTCCCTGTGTAAGAGCTTGTCTCTGTCTGTGTCTGTGTGTGACTGATTGTCCGTCTGTGTGTGAGTGTGTGTGTCTGTGTGTGAGTCTGTCTGACTGTGCGTGTGTGTCTGACTTTCTGTGTGTGTGTGTCTGTCTGTGTGAGTCTGTCTGTGTGTGTGTGTGTGTCTGTCTGTGTGAGTCCATCTCTGTCTGTGCTGACAGAGTATATCCTTAAACTTTGCCTTTTTTGGGAATTTTTGAAAAAGCCACCCTGAGAAGCCCTCCATTGGCACACTGACATGTTTTTATGATGCCCTGCAACAACACTGTGGAAGAAAGTGCATGTATACAGCATGTATGTGTGCGTGGAAAAGACTTATTGAACAAATAATCCCACTGCACACATCCTGCTGTATAAACACTACAGCTGACTTATTTTGACATGCATATCTTAGACAGTGGTTACAAGTCCGGTAAATATTCTAACTGTTTAACACTTGGAAAGAGTGTTTAAACTCGAAACTGTTCCACCCCTGCTTTAAATGAGTCAGGGCTGCAGATACCAGCTGCTTCCTGCCTCTCATTCCCAAGCTTTTCCTGTCCCTGCTTTCAGATCTGTGACTCGGATGGCTTCATGCACCCTCACTACTGCAGCTTCAAGAGCTATCAGTGTCGACGCTACAGCATAGAAAACATCCTGGTGAGATTATTATTATTATTATTATTATTATTATTAATAATAATGTGCCCACTTGAAGACCCCAGAGATGTACCCTACTTAGCTCAATCCAGACGGTTGTCATGCTGATGCGCTGGGGAGACCGCACTGTGGTTGATCCCCGGAGCCAGCATCACAGCCGTTGTGTGCGCTGATGCACTGGAAAGGCAAATAAGCTGATTCCTGGAGCCAGCATTACACTTCAGCCATCAACACCAGGCAGAAGGATATCTACATCATCATATGGAAGGAAACGCAAATGGATGGAGACACAAATGGATCACATTAATTTACTGTAAAGCTACATCTTAGTTGGTGCTTATCTTGGCGAGAGCCGAGTTCAGATAAGCATGAAGTTTTAACATCTACTGTCATGCAATGGAAATCATGAAGATCTGGATATGTCCAGTGACTGCCTGGAGAGACTGCTGACAGGAGGAAAGAGACCCCATTGGGGCTGGCAAGGGTTAGCTATCCTTGTCGACAGTATCCAGTGTTTGCAGGAACTGGAGACACCCGCCCAAGGCTTCTAAGAAATGAAAGAGAAAAATACCCCTAGAGTCTGCGAGAGCGGGGTTGGAAGATGACTCAACGTTGGACAACACAGTTAACGACTTAGGAACGGAAACTGATATGAGTATGGAGAGTACTTCACAAAAGACTACTTCAAGATCTGCAGTTAGCAAAGACATGGAACTCCAGGTCTGTGTCTGTAGCTGGAGCAAGGCGACAACGGTCGGGTGTAAAGATTCATCAAGGGAGAATGAAATACTTGAGGGAGAAGGGACAAGGGCCTCGCTTTGATCAGTACTTCTTACGAAGTCAGTCAAGTGAAATCCAGCGACAGGAAGCAAACCACAGTTCGCAGGATATCAGCACCCCTGTCATAGACGTGAGGAGGACTTGCATGGATACAGTTAGTGATGAACCTAATGATCCTTGTGAACCCGGTCAGACAAACCAGCATAAGAGAGAAAAGAACCTCAACGGGCACAAGCCTGGAGTTAAATGGCCAAGAGCTTGTGAGAAAACTGCGTGGGACATAGTAAACACAGATCTCTGCTTTGTGTTTGAAAGGTTAAGTGGAACAGTTGAAAAGAACCTGGATCAATTTGGGGACATCATCTACGCATATGGAAGCGAGAGGTTTGGAGTTGAAAAAAGGAAGGAAAAAGTACAAACTATTCCTGGAAAGTCTAGACGGCAGCAGGAGATTGAACGCTTAGTTAGAGAAAGGAGACCGCTGAGGAAGCAATGGAGAAGAGCAGAACAAAGTCAGAAGGAGTGTGCGAGAACTAACTTTTACAAAGACCCATTCAAATTTGTAAAGAAGTTATTCACCAGTGAGAAGAATGGCACACTAAAAGCATCTAAGTTTGAGCTGGAGAGATATTTGGAGGAAACACATACAGATTCAAAAAGGCAGGAGCCTATGTCAATTCCTTCAGACATCCCACCTATCAATCCACCAGAATACCAAATGGAGGACTGCGCACCTAAGTGGAAAGAAGTAGAGCAAGCTGTGAAAAAAGCAAGGGCTTCATCATCTCCAGGGCCTAATGGAGTTCCGTAGAGTGTACAAGAGTGCTTCAGGAGTTCTACGAATCCTGTGGAAATTGATGAAAGTGGCATGGGAAAAACAGGTTGTACCAAGAGCATGGCGCCGAGCAGGTGGAGTCTTTATACCTAAAGAAAAACTTTCTGCAAGCATCAGTCAGTTTCGCCCTTTTTCCCTATTAAACGTTGAAGGCAAGATTTTTTTCAGCATTATTGCTCAGAGATTGTCAACTTACCTATTAAAGAACTGCTTCATTGACACTTCAGTACAAAAAGAGGGTATTCCAGGTTTTCCAGGATGCTTAGAACACATCAAATGTGATCGGGCAAAAAATTCAATCAGCTAAAAAGGAGAGGAAGGAGCTCCATGTGACATTCCTGGATTTGGCTAATGCATATGGTTCAGTGCCACATGAACCTCTTTAGGCAGCATTTGATTTTTTCAGTGTACCGATGACAATAACAAATTTAGTGAAAGCCTACTCTGGAGATTTGCAATTTAGTTTTTCAGCTTCAGAATTCAGCACTACATGGCAATGCCTAGAAGTTGGAATAATGGCAGGATGCACCATTTCTCCACTGGCTTTTACCATGGCAATGGAAGCAATCATTAGGGCATCAAAATGGGTAGTGGGAGGAGAGCGCTTGGCTTCTGGAATGTGACTACCACCAATTCGAGCATACATGGATGACATGACAACCATGACTACAACAGTAGCCTGCACTAATCAGTTATTGGGCAAATTAACCAGTAACATTGAATGGGCACTAATGCAATTCAAGCCCACTATATCAAGGAGCATCTCTATAATTAAAGGTAAAGTAGTAGATAAAACGTTCTTCATTAATGGTGAGGCAATACCAACAGTGTCTGAGAAGCCAGTGAAGAGTCTTGGGAGATGGTACGACGGGGATCTAAAGGACACAGTTCGTGTGGGAGAAGTTAGACAAGAAGCAGTGGAAGGGTTGAAGAGCATAGACAGCAGTGCTTTACCAGGCAAACTAAAACTCTGGTGCTTTCAGTTTGGTCTACTGCCAAGGCTGCTGTGGCCACTGACTGTGTACGAGGTTTCTTTGACAACAGTAGAGAAGCTGGAAGTTTTAACACTAGAACCGCTGGGTTTATGCTACTACCTAGAACCGCCAGCAGTAGTCATTTTGACAGGTACATTTTAAACAGCTTTGGTATGAAAATGAAACACAAACTATAAGACAACTCAAAAGTGTTATTTATGAACATCATATCTAACATTTGCATAGCAGAAACTTCGAATTTAAATGAAAAAATAAATATAAAAGCCTTTTTTTTTAAATTAGTGCATATAATGCATGATGTAAAAACATGAACTGTAATAAAATAAACATTTCAAAAGTGTAAACAGCTGTAATCTGTTATATGTACATACAAAATTGTAAAAATGAAGTCATTATTTACAAAAATAACACAAAAAGCTTTATTTTCGAAATTAGCACATATAATGCATGATGTAAAAAAATGAAACTATAATAAAATAAACATTTCAAAAGAAGATAGTGTAAACAGATGTAAACTGCATGTACATACAAAATTGTGAAAACGAAGTCATTATTTACAAAAATAACATAAAAGGCTTTTTTCACATTAGCCTACTGCATAGCACGACTTCAAAAAATGAAAAACTATAATAAAATAAATTGCGCATTCAGGGAAACATACTTCAGAAGTAGCCCCCATATTAGCACAATCCACACAGATGTAACGCTTATCAACTTGTGTGCATTTACCACATACTGCTCTTTCACACTGGGCACAGATATCAGATGTTTTATTTTTATTGCATTTAGTTACCTGGCATTGTTTTCTGTTGTGTGTGTCTCTTGATGCACACTGTATCCAGATTGAGCTACGTTTCCCTGCCGCTTTGCAGTTTTCTGATCAAAATGTTTCTGCCAAAGATCAGTGGCTAGCATCATAAGAGATCTCTCCTACTAATATTTTCCCCGGTACATTCATTATACAAAATGAAGGAATTGATGGCTGCCATTTCTAGTACATTGTAAAAACAGCAACTGGACACTGGTGATTGCTTTCACTGAGTACTAAGTCTGAGTCTTTGTTTACTGTTGCAACCAGGCTGTTTTTTAATTTTATTTCCAACTGTTTTGCTAATTACAGTGAAAAAAAAAATTATATATATATTGGTAACATTCATCTCTTTTCCTAAGCACGGTTACGTCAGCCTAATACATTGTCACCCAGTCTCTGACCAGCGGGGTGAGTTTCATCTTTGCACAGGTAGGGGTATGGTCCGCTGCCAGCCAAAACTTGATCCCAAACGTGACAGGTTTGTTTGTCCAGCAACACCGTGCTTTTGTCGGAAACAGCTACTTGTCCATGTAATGTTTTATGTTTAGCTTGAAACAGGCAACACTGTTTTCAGTGAAGTCGTTCCAAATTTGCCAAGGCAAATCTATCTGTAGTTGCTCTCAAATCAAAACGCAAAAATAAAGATTTCTCGAAAAATTCTTGTAATAGTAATATTATAAGACAGCAGACTATATATGCTCACGTAGACAGCCGTTGTGTGTGCTGATGTGCTAGGGAGGCAATAAGCTGATCCCTGGAGCCAACATTACACTTCAGCCATCAACACCAGGCAGAAGGATATCTACATCATCATATGGAAGGAAACGCAAATGGATGGAGACACAGATGGATCACATTAGTTTACTGTAAAGCTACGTCTTAGTTGGTGCTTATCTTGGCGAGAGCCGAGTTCAAATCAGCATGAAGTTTAAACATCTACTATCGTGTAATGGAAATCATTATTAATGAATGTCAGCCCAGCCCGGGCACACCGGGTCAACCCACCCACATAATCCTCCATGGCAATCCACACACAGACACAGTGGCACTACAATGGCAATGCAGTGGTTCTGTATTATACTGAGGGACAATGGTAGCAGTATAGGGTAGCTACAATGTGGTGAGGCTATCATTGGTAGAATGGGACCATAATATGGTAACTACTGTATATCCTTCCCAAGTCATCTTCAATGGCAGTGCAGACACACAGACAGTGACGCCACAATAGTTTGTATATTATTGAGGTCAGTGGTAGCAGCTGTAATGAGGTGAGTCTGCTATGGGTAGAATGGGACCACAGTGGAATCAGAGTGTTTCATATTTTGACTCCCCAGTGGAATCAGATTTGTTCATATTTTGACTCCCCAGTGGAATCCAAGCCACATGGCACTCTCCTAACAGGCTGCTGATTGATTGTAACTCCTGTCTTTGTTTCAGGTAGCTCGGATGACTTGTGAGAACGATAAGAGCTACAGAGTTTTAAACACGGAGCGCGGGGAAGAGGAGGTGCTTCTCTGGAGCCAGAAGTTCTTGAGCTACACTCAGGGATAGAGCAAGCCGCTCCGTGCAGCCATACCCAGCCTGCTTACTGTTACTGCGGTTATTCCTTTTATTTTAAAAGTGCTCAGATTTTTTAAGGTTCATAACGCAGCTGTCTGTGTGTGTTTCTGTGTGTGTGTGTGTGTGTGTCTGTTTGTTTGTTTGTCTGTCTGTCTGTCTATCTGAGTGAGCCTGTGTGGGTGTGGATGTGGGTGTGTTTGTGTGAGTGTGTCTGTGTGTGTCTGTCTGTTTGTGTGAACCTGTGTGTCTGTGAGCGTGTCGATGTGTTTGTATGTGTCTGTCTGTCTGTCTGTGTGAGCTTGTGTGAGTGTGTTTGTGTGTGTCTGTCTGTCTGTGTGAGTGTGTGTGTCTCTGTGAGCCTGTATGTCTGTGTGAGTGTGTCTGTGTGAGTCTGTGTATGGGTGTGTTTGTGTGTGAGTGTGTGTGGGTGTGTTTGTGTGGGTCTGTGTGTCTTTGTAAAGTGTGTGCGTGCGTGTGTTTGTGTGTGAGTGTGTTTGTGTGTGTCTGTCTGTCTGTGTGAGTGTCTGTGTCTCTGTGAGCCTGTATGTCTGTGTGAGTGTGTTTATGTGAGTGTGTGTGTGAGTCTGTGTATGGGTGTGTTTGTCTGTGTGTGTGTTTGTCTGTGTGAGTGCGTGTGCGTACGTGTGCTTGGGTGTGTGTGTGTGTGTGTGTGTGAATGTTTGTGATTTCTCGCTACGACTTTCATACGTCACACTTTCATAAACAAAAGCAACAAAAAAATTCTCAGAGGCGGCAGGGCTGCCACATTCCTCTTCCTATCAGTCAGTGTGACTCCCTTCTCCTGTCTCTTAAGATGTAAAACTACCTTCCCCTTCTCACTGATTCAGTTAGTATGTGCAGAGGAGCCTGTCTCTGCTGGTATCACACTGTTTTCTTGCTAATACAGTTAACCATGTCTCTTATGCTGTTCGTTTGTCTATGAGGGTTTCACAGACTGGTAAAGCAGTTGCGCTACAGTGATGGTTTAAACATGTTCACCGTGTCTGTGTGTCGGTCTCTCTGGCTATCTATCAGTCTGTCTCATCAATAAATCAGTGGGGATTATTTTAGCATTAATACCTTCCAGATGGCTTTACCTGCTCCATCACTGACCCTCAACTTTGGACAATTTGTTTAGGGGTGGTGATTCTCACGTTGGAGTAGAACAGCTCTAAAAAACATAATCAGGGTCACTTATCAAACATGTAATGCCCCCTGAAGAGGATATTAATGCAATTATGAACAAGAATGAGCCTTTTTTGTAAACAGTTTGAATGTGTTTGTGATTTGTTTCTGTACCGGATGACATCGAGTTGCAGCGAGTTTCAGAAAGCCTGTCTGCTTCATACGAGAGGCACTGCAGGGTAAGAGCTGTGACCTGCAAGGTGTAAAACGTGTGGAGAAGAAGGAGGTGCATTTAAACACAACACAGAGACGATGCAGTGGCAGTGCAGTGACCCTTGTGACTGAACTGAATGCAGCCGTGTTGGATTACCTGTATATCCATAGGCAGATAATCAAGGGGTTAGGAATCGTTTTAGAGTCTTAAACAGAAAGATCTCAGATGGGAAGAGCTGTCAGATTATATATATATATATATAGAGAGAGAGAGAGAGAGAGAGAGAGAGAGAGAGAGAGAGAGAGAGAGAGAGACAGACAGAGAGAGAATTCAAAACCGCTCTATACCCAAGGAGAATCACTAGAAATCCTTAATGGAGATAACTGATAACTCACTGTTATAAAAATTAGATACAATATTTCGGCTTCTGCCTTCAAATAGCATGATAGAATTAGCCAGGTAGATTGTTATAGTTCTTTAAGTCTACCTAGCTAGAGTTGAAATGTTAGTCAAGTGTTAAATACGTAGGACACATAGACGTCAGTGTGCAGTGCAGGTCAATTCATTTCCTAGGCAGTGTATTACCAAAAGTCGCCAGCAGAGGGTAATAAGGCTGCATACGATGCACAGTGTTGCGAGTACTCTACATGCTGTTGAATGTGTTCTCTGTTTTTTAAATGTATATCTAGAGAGAGGGAGGTTAGGGTTAGGGTTAAAAATGTGTATATATATATATATATATATATATATATATATATATATATATATATATATATATATATATATATATATATATATATACACACACATAGATAGATAGAGGATACAGATTGGGTCTCAGTGAGCTGTCAGTCTCTCCTGCACCAGTGAGGGGGTCTGACATAATCTGTGGAATGGCAGAGCCCCAAGCACACAGGCATTTACTCACCATATATATATATATATATATATATATATATATATATATATATATATATATATATATATATATATATATATATATATATATATATTCAGAACTAGAAAGATCATTACAAAAAAACAATCAAATACAATAATTATTCGGATTTTACTCTGATGTAACTATATTGAAATTCATAAGAATGTACAGACAATATTTTGAAAGCGTTACTGACAAGTCTAATTTCTCTCGCTGTCAAACGCATAAGGCCATGTTCTCAGATCCTGATCAGCACTAGTCCTAGACTGCCTCACCTAAAATAACACCAGCTCACATCAGCAAGATAAGCAACTTTCGTTTCTGTTAAATATTGTGCTGCAGAGAAGATATTTGGGTTGCTTCTTCATTTTGAATTGAGTTAAGCATTCACTACTTCTTCATTTTCTTATTTTGTTGCCTGTGTTTTTTTCCACTACTCAAACCCCGTGCTTCAACTTTTGTTTCTGTAAAATATTGTGCTGCAATTATTGTGCTGCGCTGCAAAAACATTACCCACTAAATATCTTAGTGTCCCTTAATAAAGATTTTAATGAGTGAGCGAGCAAGTCGTCCATAGGTGCAGTAACAGCTCAGAACCACTGGGGGCATCTTTGTTCTTCAGCAATGTGTTTCTGCAGCATGACACTGCCTGATTCTCTAGGTTTTCATGCTGGGGGGGGGGGGGTCTTACTGTAGGGGCCATTGTTAAAATAGTGTTCTTATCATTTACGGGTGTCATGATCGTATATCGAAGCAGACGGAATGCTGATGTGCATAAAATAGATTTTTAAGACCATAAAAATGCTCAGTTAAAAGTCGATACACTTTCAAAAACTGTAGCGGCTCAGTACATAAAATAGTTGAAAACATAACAGGAGATGCAAATATCTGGCTACAAATGCCCACTATTGAGGGCTCTGGACTCTTGACCGGAGGGTCGTGGGTTCAATCCCAGGTGGGGGACACTGCTGCTGTACCTTTGAGCAAGGTACTTTACCTAGATTGCGGCAGATTGTATGTAAAAATAATGTGATATCTTGTAAGTCGCCCTGGATAAGGACGTCTGCTTATAAATAATAATAATAATAATAGTCTTTATTCAGACAGAGACAGCACTTCACAAAAAATCTGTTAATGCTTCTTTAACAGGTACACACTTAAACAATGATAGATATACTAACGTGTCGTTAGAGGTACAGACCTATTAAACCAAGCGTGCTAGCCCCCTTTAATGATCATATGGCAAGCTCTGTAAGATGCAAACATTTCCTGTCTCCCTGCGGTTTTCAGCTCTTACAAAAGAAGGAACTGCGAAACTGTAAACAGAATTCACCCCCACCCTTCACCATATTCTGTTACAAAAGAACCCCCCACTGCAGCACAACAATTATTTAGCTCCTTCAAGACCTTTAAAAACAGACAGGGCCAGCTCTTTGTGTCCCGTTGTGACGATGCAATAATTCCGCGCCTATGCTTATTGTCGTGGATGTGTTCTGTCTGTTTACCAACATTATTATTTATTAATTAATTTAGGAGTTGTTACAAAGTACTGTATTACAATACAGCCGCAGGTCTACGTTAAGTTAATATAATAATCATCCTTGTATCACTCAGATACAGTGCATTATAATAATATTAATAATAATAAGCCTTCACACACATTTTTTTTTCACTTGGGGGGTGCTTCTATAGATATAGATGTATTGATGCAGAAAACGTCATAACACCGAGACACATTCGATACGAGTAGAGCGTGCCTCAGTACTTTTTTTTTTTTTAATGGTCTGTTATTTATTTTTGTATTACAGATTATTCCATTTCCAATACTTCGTTGCAAAAAGCAATATGAAAAATGGGAAAACAAGCCTGAATCAGTTTTTGTATTTTAGACTCAGAAATTGGAAAATGAAAAACGGGTCGATTTGTGTTTTTATGAAAAACCGAAAGTCGTTTTCTGGTTTTCAGATTTCAGATTTAGTATGCAAAACACCGACCAAACAGCTACCGCCAGTTGCTTTTTCAAATCACACCTCTCACACAGAGCCGCACAAGACAGGCCAGCAGCGCAACGCCCACTGAACCACCTGATTTCTCGTTATCCAATGGCGAAACAAAGATACAAAAACGTTCATACAAGCGTCATCGGTGGGCTTCTGGGTAGTGTAGTTTTCAAAGCATTCCATACGCGTTATTCACGCAGCGGCCATGTTTGGTTGAAAACGAGGCTTGGTGTGCGAGCAACTGTCATGGCCGCCGCAGCTACTGATAATACCACGATGTGGACGAAATCTTTAATATGTGTTCCTCAAATAAAAGTTGAATAAATTGATAATTGGGCAGATAATAATACGAGGATTCCAAAAAACATACAGCAGAAAGGATCGAGGGTGAATTCTCCAGTAATGATGGAGGGCAGGAAAGGTATCGGAGATACAATAAAAAGGAGGGAAGTGGGGTTTAAAACGTTGCTGATGTAACCAAGATCGAAAATGATTAAATGAAGTTTCACAAAATTTGACATCGGAGAACCGAGAAGCCTTAGTTACCTTGTTCGGGAAGTCTGTGGGGAGAGTTGGTTGCGTGGTGCGATCTGAGAGTGCGGTCCATTTTGCTAAGTGGCGTAGGGGTGGATAATAATAATTGTGGAGCCTTTGCTGTGCAGTTGCATTTAGGTAAATGGTACAAATGCATACAGTTATTTCTGATATTATTTGATTTACCTCACTGTGAAGTAATTTGCTGTAATTTTAGCGTTTCACAGTTCTGGCATAAATGGTATGATCCAATTTTACTGATTAGTGTAGTACAATCGCCATATTAGCCAGTCCGCGCTCTTACACTCAGAGAAAGGTAGGGGGTGCTCTTTGCTTTTAAAATAAATGTGTAAACATAACTCTAAAAGAAGTTAGTCTTCTATTTTATGGTGAACATTTATTTTGGTATTGTATGATGTAATTTTGTGTTGTATGAATGTGTGATGCTTTGCATTATTTAAAAGAAAGGAACGACACGTTTTTATTTTTTTATTTTAAGGCTTAATGCACTGTTGTTTCATTTTATTAGCATAAATTGAACCATATACATATAATGAAGAAAACTCATTATTTAATAATTAGATATGTATACAAATATATAATGTATAATCCTATATAAATATGATATAATATAAAGTACCAAATGCAGTTCCTATTATATATGTGTGTGTGTGTGTGTGTGTATATATATATATATATAGTGCCGTGAAAAAGTATTTGCCCCCTGTCTGATTTTCTGCATTTCTGCACATTTTACATTGTATTTGGTCAGATTTTATTGTCAGTTGTAGTAGTATATCGAGGGAGTCTAAGAGAAAAAATGACACCAAAGTTTTGTGCTTCTTTCATTTGTTTGGTGTGCAAGGTAATCAAACATGCAATCTTCAGGTGAGAAAAAGTTTTTGCCCCCCCCCCCCCCAGTTAACTCAACCCAATTAAAGGGATAATTAGGGTCAGCTGTTTGAGTACTTTGGTTAACAACCAGGCCTGATTTGGGCCAGCCCTGCCCAATATAAATCTGACTAACTTTGGCCCTTACCATCAGAGTGAATTTGTCAGCACACAGGTTGTATAGGCACGGAAAAAAGCTGTTGATGCCTATCAGTCTGGAAAGGGTTACAAAGCCATTTCTAAGGCTCTGGGGCTCCACTGAACCACAGTCAGAGCCATATTGTCTAAATGGAGAAAGTTTGGGACAGTAGTGAATCTTCCCAGGAGTGGCCGTCCTGCCAAAATCTCTCCAAGAGCAAGGCGTAAAATCGTCCAAGAAGTAAAAGAACCCTAGAACAACATCCAGGGATCTGCAGGCCTCTCTCACCTCGGCTAAGGTCAGTGTTCATGACTCCACCATCAGAAAGACACTGGGTAAAAATGGGATTCATGGCAGAGTAGCAAGGCGGAAACCATTGCTCACTAAGAAGAACATGAATGCTCGTCTCAAGTTTGCCAAAAAGCACCTGGATGATCCTCAAGTGTTATGGAATAATGTTCTATGGACAGATTAGTCAAAAGTGGAATTTTTTGGCCGAGATGGGCCCTGTTATGTCTGGTGAAAACCAAACACTGTATTCCACAGTAAGAACCTCATACCAACGGTCAAGCATGGTGGTGGTAGTGTCATGGTTTGGGGATGCTTTGCTGCATCAGGACCTGGATGCCTTAACATCATTGAAGAAACCATGAATTCTGCTCTGTATCAGATAATTCTACAGGAGAATGTCAGGCCATCCGTCCGTGAGCTGAAGCGCAGCTGGGTCATGCAGGAAGACAATGATCCGAAACACACAAGCAAGTCTACATCAGAATGGTTGAAGAACAAGAAATTTAAAGTTTTGGAATGGCCTAGTTAAATTCCAGACCTAAACCCCATTGAGATGTTGTGGCAGGACCTGAAACGAGCAGTTCATGCTCGAAAACCCACAAATGCCACTGAGTTGAAGCAGTTCTGCATGGAGGAGTGGGCCAAAATTCCTCCACGGCGCTGTGAGAGACTAATCAATAACTACAGGAAGCGTTTGGTTGCAGTTATTGCTGCTAAAGGTGGCGTAATCAGTTATTGAGTCAGTTATTGGGTGTTGCATAACTTTCTTTAATAAATAAATGAAATATGTATCAAATGTTTGTGTTATTTGTCCACTCAGGGTCCCTTTTATCTAATTTTAGGCTTTGGTTGAAGATCTGATAACATTCAGTGTCAAAAATATGCAAAAATGCAGAAAATCAGACGGGGCAAATACTTTTTCACTGCACTGTATATATATATATATATATATATATATATATATATATATATATATATATATATATATATATATATATATATATATATAGGACAACTGCCGTGTACCAAAATGATCAATAAGAAAAAAATGAAAAAAGAGCATAGGATATTTCAGGTACTTAAAAAGGTAGAATAATTGATTACAAATTAATTATCAGGACGTTTCGGACTACAAGTCCTTCATCGGCTGAATACAAAAAAGTGCTTTAAGAAGTTGATAAAAAAACAAACAAGTAGTCTTTTAAACAAAATTCCAGAATGTTGATGATGATGATGATGATGATGATGATGATGATGATGATGATGATGATGATGATGACCTCAGAATAGAATGTTCATTCCAAATGGCTCCAAAGTGCCTAGTTTGAAAATAAGTTCACATTCCTTTTGTTGCCTGACAGCATTATTTCCATATCATTGAACCATCCCACAAATTGTGATGTCTTCTATAGTGTGGTCATTTCTGTTAAAATGTCTGCGACAGGAAAGGTAGAGGTGTTAATTTGTATATTTCTTATATATATATATATACAGTACTGTGCAAAAGTTTTAGGCAGGTGTGAAAAAATGCTGTAAAGTGAGAATGCTTTCAAAAATAGACATGTTAATAGATTATATTTATGAGTGAGTGAACAGAAGAAAAATCTACATCAAATCAATATTTAATGTGACCACCCTTTGCCATCAAAACAGCATCAATTCTTCTAGGTACACTTGCACACAGTGTTTGAAGGAACTCGGCAGGTAGGTTGGCCCAAACATCTTGGAGAACTAACCACAGTTCTTCTGTGGATTTAGGCAGCCTCAGTTGCTTCTCTCTCTTCATGTAATCCCAGACAGACTCAATGATGTTGAGATCAGGGCTCTGTGGGGGCCATACCATCACTTCCAGGACTCCTTGTTCTTCTTTACGCTGAAGATAGTTCTTAATGACTTTCGCTGTATGTTTGGGGTCGTTGTCATGCTGCAGAATAAATTTGGGGCCAATCAGATGCCTCCCTGATGGTATTGCATGGTGGATAAGTATCTGCCTGACATCTTCCGATTGCGAAGGGAAGTAAGCATGATGTGTCTTTCATCTGCTGCAGTAAGTTTCCTTGGCCGACCACTGCGTCTACGGTCCTCAACGTTGCCCGTTTCTTTGTGCTTCTTCAAAAGAGCTTGGACAGCACATCTGGAAACCCCTGTCTGCCTTGAAATTTCTGCCTGGGAGAGACCTTGCTGATGCAGTATAACTACCTTGTGTCTTGTTGCTGTGCTCAGTCTTGCCATGGTGTATGACTTTTGACAGTAAACTGTCTTCAGCAACCTCACCTTGTTAGCTGAGTTTGGCTGTTCCTCACCCAGTTTTATTCCTCCTACACAGCTGTTTCTGTTTCAGTTAATGATTGTGTTTCAACCTACATATTGAATTGATGATCATTAGCACCTGTTTGGTATAATTGTTTAATCATACACCTTGAATTGAATTGAATTGAATGCCTTTATTGTCACTATACACATGTACAATGAGATTAAAAACCACTCCTATTTTCAGTGCCAACATGTACATAAGATAAATAAGATAAATAAAATAAAATAAATAAATAAATATAACAACATAAAATAAAATAAGTAGTGCCCAGGGGGGGAAGTGAGGGGGGCTGTAAAGTGCACAGTTCTGAGACGCTATATACCTATACTGTAAGTCAATGCATGTGTAAGTTTAAAGTGGTTATGACTTTTGGGAAAAAACTGTTCTTGAATCTGTTAGTCCTTGTTCTGATGCACCTGTAACGTCTCCCTGAGGGCAACAGGTTAAACAGATCAGAACCAGGATGGGAGCTGTCCTTAATGATGGTTTTTCCTCTGCTGAGGCAGCGGGAGATGTAAATATCCATCAGGGAGGGGAGAGGGCAGCCAATGATCTTCTGTGCTGCTCTTATTACTCTCTGAAGCCTCTCCCTGTCTGCCACGGTGCAGCTGCCGTACCATACTGTGATACAGTATGTCAACAGGCTCTCAACGGACGAGCGGTAGAAGGTCAGCAGCAGATTGGAATCCAGGTTGTACTTCCTGAGGACCCTCAGGAAGTGTAGCCGCTGTTGAGCCTTCTTGATAATCGCTGTGATGTTGTCTGTCCAGGAGATGTCAGCGGAGATAAGGACGCCAAGAAACCGGAAGGTGTGGACCCTCTCCACACACTCACCATTGATGAAAAGGGGAGCTAGGTCGATGTTATTCTTCCTGAAGTCTACAATGATCTCCTTGGTTTTCTTAGTGTTTAGAGACAAGTTATTCTCTGAACACCAGGCTGCCAAGTTCAGGACGTCCTCTCTGTAAGCTACCTCATCTCCCTTTGAGATGAGTCCGACCACTGTGGTGTCGTCAGCAAACTTGACGATAAGGTTGTTGTTGTGGGCCGGACAACAGTCGTGGGTGTAGAGACAGTACAGGAGGGGGCTCAGCACACAGCCCTGTGGGGAGCCGGTGCTCAGCGTGCGAGTGGAGGAGAGGTAGGGTCCGAGTCTCACCGTCTGGGGCCGGTTAGTGAGAAAATCCTTTATCCAAGCACATGTGAGGGGGGGAAGGCCAAGAGTGACCAATTTGGTGATAAGAATATCCGGAATAATTGTGTTAAAAGCCGAGCTATAATCCACAAAAAGCATCCGGACGTAGCTCTGTTGCTGCTCTAGATGGCTCAGCGCAGAGTGGAGAGCTACGGCGATGGCATCCTCTGTGGATCTGTTTGCGCGATATGCAAACTGATAGGGGTCGAAGTCAGCACACGCTCTGAGCACCTTACCAGGTACTCCGTCTGGGCCGGCAGCCTTCTTGGGGTTCACTGCCAGGAGCATCCGTCTGACATCGTGCTCCCTCACAGAGAGTAGAGTGGTGCAGGAACCAGGAGGGGATGAGGACAGGGCTGGACTGGTGCAAGAGCCAGATGGGGGTGGAGGCAGGGCTGGAGCAGATGAGTGCTGCTGTTGTGATGTTTCAAAGCGAGCAAAGAAGCAATTTAGCTCCTCTGCCAGTGGCGCACTCAGGTCTCCTGTTGTCACATCACGGCCTCTGTAGTTTGTGATGTCTTGTATGCCCTGCCACACCTCCCGTGTATTGTTGCTAGACAGATGGGACTCTATGCTCCTCTTATGGTCCGCCTTGGCTTCCTTAATACCACTTTTCAGGTTGGCACGAGCGGCTCTATACAGAGCTCTATCACCAAACCTGAAGGCAGCATCGCGGGCTCTGAGGAGTGTACGGACCTGGTTGGTCATCCAGGGTTTCTGGTTTGGGAAAACCCGAATGTTTTTGTCCACAGTCACATTTCCGATACAGAACTTGATATAGTCCAGTACCGTTCCTGTGAATGTTTCTAGCTCCTGGTGTTCAAATAAATCCCAGTCTGTCTGTCTGAAGCAGTCCTGTAATTTGGAGAGTGCATCGTCAGGCCAGATGGTAACGGTCTTTGTGATGGGCGTGGCACTGCGTCTGAGGGGGGTGTAGGCTGGGGAGAGCAGGAGGGAGAGATGGTCTGATTGGCCGAGGTGGGGGAGAGGTGTAGCTCTGTACGCATGCTTAATGTTGGAGTAAACATGATCCAGAGTGTTCTCCCCTCTAGTAGAACACTTGACATGTTGATAAAATTTCGGGAGTACAGTCTTCAAGTTCGCCTTATTAAAGTCTCCTGCGATTATGTGAACACCGTCGGGATGGGCCCGCTGCTGTTCATTTATGGTGTTCAACAGGAGAGAGAGCGCCATGTTCACATTGGCGTCAGGTGGAATATACACAGCCGTAATGATCACTACTGTTAGCTCTCTAGGTAGAAAAAAGGGCCGACATCTTACAGACATGTACTCGAGGTCAGGGGAACAGTGTTTATCTGTCATTGTTCCGTTATTACACCAGTTCTCATGCACATACATACAGAGCCCCCCTCCTCTGCTCTTACCGGAGTCCTCAGTCCTGTCCCAGCGGAGTAAAGTACGACCTGCTAGCTGTATGCTAGCATCGGGTATCCTCGGATGAAGCCAGGTTTCAGTGATAATCAAAACACAACAATCACGAACGTAGCGATTTCCAGCTAGTTGTAATTCCAAGTCATCCGTTTTATGCACTAAGGATCTGGCATTGGAGAGATACAGGCTCGGTAGAGGTGGCTTGTGTGGTTGTTTTCTTAGCCTTAACATAACACCGGACCTGCGTCCCCGCTTCTGCTTCCTCTATATATATATATACTGTATATTGCATGGCTTAGTTAGATTTTAAAATATATAGATTTGAAGTATTTTTTTCCCCGGGTCTGTACTGATGATAAACAGCATTAACAGATTCAGCTACTTATACTACCAATAATCGGTCGAACTCCGGTCAATTTCGTGTATAGGCATGAAATCAATAAGATTATATAGAGAGAGATATAGATGTTGACAAGCAAGATGTCGGAGGTCTTCTTCATAAGGAAGGACTGAAGGCAGCAGCTCAACAGGGCCTGTGTTTAACTAAGAGAAGATCTTTCTATAATTATACATGATGAAGAATAGAGGGAACGGACTGAATAACTCCTGGTGCTCACTTTGTTAGACTGAAATCCTCACAGAACAATACAAATCTACCCTGACGCGACTCTACTGGTTTATATTGAGGCGATAAAACAGGGTTACAGTATCGAGAGGGGAGGGCTAATTCATACGGCTTTATTTTAAAATGTTGTATTTGTATGTATTCATACACATGTGTATAAGCAATAATAATAATAATAATAATAATAATAATAATAATAATAATAATAATAATAATAATAATAATAATAATAATAATAATAATGGTATATTCATGTTTATGATTGAAACAATGTCGTGAATTGACTATCTTAATCTTACGTCATGTATAAAAATTCAAAATACAACCAGAAAAGGTTATTTGATGACAAACTATTACAAAAACAAAAAATAATAAAATGAATTTAATTTGGACGTTTTCGGTGATGTATTTTCTTGTTTTACTGTAGTTTTTGTTTTAATAAATAAAATAAAAAAATATATATTATATGTATTGGAATATAGGCACAAGTATCGAGAACATGTCTTTATGTGTAATTTTTTCTATGTATCTCCCAGTTTTGCACAACATGAAAACTGTTTTTTTTTTATTAATTAAATACATGTTGATATTGCTCACTCTGTTCTAGACACCTTATATAAACTGGATTTAAAAATCTTATTTAAAAAACGTTCACTCTTCACTCTGCAGTGTTCGATCTGCAGCAGATTTTCTGTAAGGTTCGTTTTCTATCGTAGACTCGGTGTAAGTTAGGATGATATTCAATATACACATTTATAATTGAGCCTGTATAATTCTCTTAAACGCCACCATTGGGAAACATATGCATCATATTTGTAATCTATTAGAATAGCCTACACTATTACCGCCGCAGACACACGTTTTAAGCTTAACACGAAGAGAAAATATATTGACTATGTGAGGGGTTGCCACTGACTCGTGGGACAGTCCTTAAAATATTGTCTATTTAGCGGTACCAAGAAACAGAGTGACAAAGAAGAAAGAAAGAAAGAAAGAAAGAAAGAAAGAAAGAAAGAAAGAAAGTGGTGTTGGTACTATTGCTCGCTCCTAGGTGGGGACATTCTTCAACACAAAGTATTTAGTGTCAAAATTACATTTTATACATTTGGAAATAGGTAAGCTTGGGGTAAACCCAGGAATTTCATAAAAAAAAATACAATGAGGCGTATTTTCAAATTAACTCCTATTTTTTGAAAAGGTAAAACTCAGAGAGAGAGAGAGAGAGAGAGAGAGAGAGAGAGAGAGAGAGAGAGAGAGAGAGAGAGAGAGAGAGAGAGAGAGAGAGAGAGAGAGAGAGAGAGAGAGAGAGAGAGAGAGAGAGAGAGAGAGAGAGGGATTCATCAAAGGGATTTATAACAAGTGCTGAAAAGGTAAAGGGGATATTTTAAAGCAAGCACAAAGGCACGTTTTCTTAAAAGGAATACCATTATCGTATAAAACTAACAAAAAATGAGTTGCAGGCAGTTCATTTATTGATTTTTTTAAAAAATGTTAACATTGTTTTATTCTTTTCAGAAATGTGAACCAATGCAAATCTGTCTGTCCACTTGCCTTTCACAGTGTGTTGATTAGAGGTGTCACACATAGACATGGTAACTACTGTGTGTTATTACATTGTAACTAATGGCATTTAACATCACATTTAAATACATTCATATACCCCCCCCCAAATACTGAAACATTTAACCAAATTAAACCTAGGCAGGCAGTATAGCAGACGTGAATGCTCGGTTACTAATGAGTTCTCTTCAAGACAGCAGACTGACGATCAGACCGGGAAAGCAATTAAGATTGTTTGCTGTCAAAATCCATATTGTAATTAGTATTTTACAAGAGAAAGAGAGAGAGAGAGAGAGAGAGAGAGAGAGAGAGAGAGAGAGAGAGAGAGAGAGAGAGAGAGAGAGAGAGAAGAGAAAGAGAAAGAAAGAAAATAGTGTTGTTAATGACACCGTAACCGCAGAGCAGGAAGGACTGGGGCTGAATTCGCTTTTGATAAATGCAGAGTTATAAACATCCGACTCCTACGCTCCTTTTTATAAACTAAAAGTGCAGCTTTGTATCATTTTTAGGATTCAGTGAGGCTTCAGTTTCTTATTTTATCTGTTATATTCTAAAAGCGGTTCACAAAATTAAAGTTATCATAACAATATAGTTAAAGAGACAATTTAAATAACAGGTAGATGGCAGTTAAAAATGCCAAACAGTCTGTCCTCAGAGGATGCCAATGGCACTTAATGGCTATTGTGTTCATCGTGTTGACAACTGCATCCTGTTTCACTCGTCACATAAAAACAGCGTCATTGAACCGCGGGAGGTGTCTCTCTCAACCTCTAGGGGGCGCGGTGAGCGTCCTAATAATACAGTAATTATAGTAATAATAAAAAACAAATACACGAGTTAAGACAGATGTTCTATACCTGATAACTACAGGGAACTTCAACGAGTAGACTAGGAAATAACACAGCAATAAAATACGAGATGTAGTCGAGATTCCTAAGAGACTCTTCATTGAGGAGGAGTCCTTCAGTTAGAGCTGGTTTGTTGTAAAACTGCGTTTTGGATATTTATTTAATTATAAAACAAACTGCAGGAGCGCAGGTTTTGGCATCCCAATGGAAGTGTACGGGTGAGATTTCTCACACAAAGCAAGGCGTGCAAACAGAGATTTTTAAAACCCAGTTTGCTACCAAAATATTTTGTACTGTGTTTTATAAATCTTTCAAAACTTCCCACGCGTGCTCTACAGAGCAAATAGAAGGCAGCGCGTGACGGGGAGATATAGAAAACGATTTCATCAGCAAGAACCATTTCCAATAAACTGTAAAATGACAGCTAATGTAAATGACAACATGCAGTCACCACATTTCTAATCGCGACGTGCTTGTATCATTGAATTGTTTTGTGTTTGAACAGATCTGCTGCTGTATTGTTCTGTGTTTGGAAACGTGTAAGAAATCTGGTCGAAGCTTGTGAAGAATCATATCGTTGGATTTTTCAACATGGGAAACGAGATGAAATCTGTCATGCGCGTTTGGCTACAAATGTTCATTTTAGGTGAGTATTAACACTCGCTTCTTTCTTTCTTTCTTTCTTTCTTTCTTTCTTTCTTTCTTTCTTTCCACTTAATATGTTGGTATCCCTGAATAGATAATCACCTCTTCTTCAAATGCACCCAGTCATTCTGCATTTGTTATCTGTTATTATTATTATTATTATTATTATTATTATTATTATTATTATTATTATTATTATTATTATTATTAATAACAGATCTGTAGGGAGTGAGAATTGTGAATGGAAGCGCACTGGAGTGACAGTAACACATTATACTGGCAGCAATACAGAAACCTGCTCAACAATAAGCAATAAACATAGTATAGCAAAATCTCTCGCAACCCTTTTAAAAGCTTCCCATAGTAAAAGCATAGCAGAGTGTAATAACGTGCAATGATAGCCTGGTAAAGCACATGTAAGCATTGTAAAGACCAGAAAGTTAGTAGCCCTACTAGTGAGTCAGACTCGGCGGGAGAGGGGGACGGGGTCGGGGAGGACTAGTGATGGGCAGTTGGATTCTTTTTATTGTCTCGATTCATTTGATTCAGTTCAGTTTGGTGAATCGATTCATTTCGTTCATTTGATTCACTGATTCAATGACACAAAACCAATCATTGTAGACCGCATTGAGATTGTTTACGTAGGTTTATTTGAACCGGAAAGAACGAGTCGTTCACGAACTGCACATCACAAAAGCTAGGGAGAATCTATATTTGGTTGACTGGGTTCATAAACATTACATTAAATATAGTTTGACAAAAAAATAATAATATATATTTAGAATACTGGAGATAACATAACAGTTTGAACCATTAGCATTGTTTAGCCATCAGTATCAATCTAATTTAATTTAATCTTTTAAAAAAAATAGTCAATTGCATTTCTTACGTGTTTTTTTTCTATACATTTGGAGTCACCCATTGTTTTTTACAACAACAAAAAAGAGAGGCTCGAACGAGTCGAATTTGTGGAACTAATCCGGTATTTATTCAGCACATAGCAAAACGCTGTTTGCCCAATTCATCTTCTATCCAGTAAACCTTTGGGATTAGTCATGTAATCAATCACACGTTGAAGCACACCCATAACCGCAACATGTATATTTTATATAAACAAAGTTTAAACGTGTATATATTTTGTATTTTTTAGTGTTTAACACAGTAAAATAACATTTAGAAAATGTATATTTAATGTGCATGTAAAATATAATAGACGTTTAAGAACGTCATCCGTTAGAATGTGCAATATCCTCCTAAAAGGTTGTTGTATCGTAGCTGATACTACGATTCACCTTGTGGACTAAGGGGAATCGCCGTCATTATTAAATTATAAAATATTTAACCGTAGTTGCAAATTGTCATGTATAAAATACATTCATTCCTCAAGGTCAAGTATGTAATCACAAGTTATATAATTAAGCCTTGGGTACAATATCGTTACAATACCAGTAGATGTTTGTATTTATTTATTTTGGAAATGAGGTGTATATTGTAGCCAAGGCTAAAGATGACACCTTAACACAGGTTATAGTTACATTGTCTGGCTACATTGTGTTTCACTTTTTTTCTCATGCGTTGTACCTCAGAGACCCCCCGGAACACCCCCCCTCTCGCGCTCACTATGTGTTCCGGGACCTCCCGATTTACAAATTAAGCACTGAGTATAGGTAAGCATTGTAAAGCACAGAGAGCTATGGTAAAGTATAGGTAAGCATTGTAAAGCACAGAGAGCTATGGTAAAGTATAGGTAAGCATTGTAAAGCACAGAGAGGTATGGTAAAGTATAGGTAAGCATTGTAAAGCACAGAGAGGTCTGGTAAAGTATAGGTAAGCATTGTAAAGCACATAGAGATATGGTAAAGCATAGGGAAGCATTGTAAAGAACAGATAAGTATTGCGGCCGCGGGAGCAATAACATTCTATATATTTTTTTCTATCAATAGTGAAAAGCAGCGCCAGCGTCAGCTGTAACTGTAGAAAATAAAGTGTGGAGAGGGAGTATTGGCAGACTGTCAATTATTGCAGAAAATCACAAATCAGCTAACAGATTGCCTGCCTGAGGGCGGGATGTAGAGCGAGAGCTCTGACAGTAGGGCAGTGTTAAGGACATGTGATCACTGTGCTGGCAGATGTAAACAGTGTGTTCAGTATTAATACAATTACAATATGTCGAATCCGCTACCAAAGAATACGTTTTGCAAAGTATAAAGAACAAAAAAGGCAGCTGCATTTGTACCGCGGGCTCAGCCTTGAGGGGCTGGAATGGGTTTTTTTCTTTTGTAGAAACGTTTTCATACTAACCTTTTTTACATGATAACATTCATTTAAAAATTCATTTGATGCCTACGAATACGCTTTCGTCAAATATTGAGTACTTTGATGTATTTTTTAATATTAACAAGATCAAGTTATGAATCAAACTGATAAATCTTGTTACATACCGGTAATTGATTTATTAAAATGTTTGGATATACGGCTATTTTATTAATTACTGGCTCGTTCACAGTCGTCTTAAAATAACGCTAGAATATGTTTTGTTGGAAATTAATAATTGTAATAAAAAAAAAAAACGTTTTTTGACTGATTCATATTTCGCTGCAGATGGATTTATTTTCATAAGTTTTCTTTTGGTTAAGTGGTTCAGCTGCGCTCCGATTTTTTTTCTTTTTTTTTTTTTTTGGTGGGCGGGGGGGGTGCAAGTTGTATGTACAGAGCAGAGCAGTTCCGAAAAAATAACTTCTGCAAAGCTCTCGTTTCCTTCTGTATTGTGTGCATGACAGTACAGTGTGAGAGGTAACGGCTGGCTGTTTTAGTTACAGTGTTCAGAAATTAGGATTTAAGTTATGTTTTTGTGCACGTTGTACTGGTTTTACTCAAACGTGATTCATGTTCAGGTATTTATGAATGGGAATAATAAGAGACATGCACGTCTTATCTTGATCAAGAAAAATAACTGCATTTCTAAAAATTTCAATTATACAAAGGTACCTAATTTAAAGGTTTGATGAAGACGCCTGTTTAGTTTTTGCAATTTATTTTATATACTAAAATTAAAGTGCTTAATATATATTGCCCTGTTTTAAATTTTAAATAATACTCTTAAGATACCCCTTAATGCCGGTTTATTCTTCACCCTCACCAAATGTCCTTATACCACTTAAATGTTGAAGCTATGTGGTATACAAATGGGAGTAAATCACCTGGCTTCAACGATGCCTCGCTGAATGCTGTGCATCTACAGAGAAGAGGAATAATGTTGATTACTGGCTGCCAATCAGAGTCCAGTTTAAGAAGCTACTGGTTTGCTTCAGCTCAAAACTGAAAGCAGCAGAGTTCAGTTCTTTCAGGTTGTACAGGAAGCAATATTTCAGCAGCTTCATCTGCGGCTCCTCTCACAAAACTACAGCCCCTCCTAGTGGATGTTTCACTCATTGGTCACCTTTTACATTTTCAATGGAACTTTTTACAATAAATGGAAATGCTGAAAACCTCCAGGTTACTGTTTACAACAAATAGAACCTTGTTTGAGGAACTCTTTTTTTCTCCAAAGCCGAAGGACATATAATAAAATTGTTTGTTTAAAAAAAAAAAATAAGAAAAAAAGTTTTAGAAGCTGGATAATACACTCCAGGGCTTGTGCGCTGTGTTGTGTAAGCATACAGCTTCACGTCGTGCCTTCAACCCAACTACAGCCGTATGTTAATGCAAAACAACACACACCCTGTCCTGTGTTATCCTTTACATCTGAAACTACTTCTCAAAACTCTCATTCATTTTTAATTAATTTATTTTTAATTAATGGCATGTGTGGCCTATTAAAGTGGTCAATTAAATTAGACAATCATTAATTTGCATATTTTGATCATTTTCAGTTCCAGTGGTTTGATTTCATATGCACAATAAATCAAAACTGGCCCCACCCCGTTACTAGCTTCTTCCCTGTCAATAGCCAGTCAGCTGTCTCCCCTTTTGACTGACATGCTTTCAGCCAGTAACATGCTCAGACCCACAAGACACTGCTGACCCAGGTAGTACAACTGCAAACAGATAACCAGAGAATAAGGCATAGAAACCGAGAACTTCCTTTAAAGTAAAGTAGAACCAGATCTCATGTTTCAAAATGAAAATACATGTGTGGCATGGCATTATAATGTCTAGAAATATTAAAGAAATATTAAAGAAACATATTAAATTCAATGCATTGAGAAACGTCTGTCATTGAATTTGTTGGGTTTCTTCTAAGACTTCTGAATTCTGCATGACTGGAGTGTTTAATAGTTCTGGATGTGAGTCCATTGTTGTTGATGTTATTCTTCTCCCTGCCACTAGGTGGCAACAGCAGCAGCAGTGTGGTCTCCGGAGGCTGGGTGGTAGCTCCTCTGAAGATGGAGCTGTGGGTTCTGCTCTCAGTCTGTGTGGGCGGAGTCATCCTGATTGCTCTCGTTGGCGTTGTCATCGGGCTGCTGGTGAGACGGCGCCACCTGAAGGTAAAATGAAGAACAGCAACAAACCTGAATTAAGGAGTGCTGGCTGACCAATTATACACTCCCCCCCCCATTAAAGGAGTGCTAATCATCTTTAAAACCCACTCTCTTACCTCTTATTAGCTTTATTAATGTTATCACTGGTCCCTTTTAAAGGCATGCTAACTTCTCTTTTTTATTTCTTTTTATTTCCAGAGACTGGCTCAGACCCCGCGGCAGTACTGTCAGTTTCAGAGGTGAGTGAAAAGAACTTCACGAAGGGAGAGACACTGGGGAGCAACATTTTGGAGGACTTACAATTGTTACAAGATATCACATTATTTTTCCATACAATTACCCATTTATACAGTTGGGTTTTTACTGGCGCAATCTAGGTAAAGTACATTCAGCTCCCATAGACATTTCTGCCACCTAGTGGTTAGAAAGAACAATGACAGGAGTAAAAAGAGATTCCTCCAGTCTTCAATTAACTCCAATTTTGTAAGGTAAATCGTCAGTTAATTTTACGAAACTACAACCAAACAGCTAAGTCATATAATCCACTTTCTCTTCAGCATTCTCATGGTGTTTGACTACCCTTTTGTACCATTAAGATTATTTTTTTTCTCCTAATTAAAGAATGGAGGAGATGCTGTGACAATTTGTCCCTCATTCTCTAAAGGTGTTTTTTCACAGTCAAAGACATGGGATTTCACTTGTATTGGCAGCCCTGTTTAATGGCCAAGCACATTCTTCAATGCTGCACCTTGACATGGCTACTTTTGGTTTGTTTTTAGCAAAGGAACAAATAACGGATCTCGCAGAATGAACTCGTACCAGGAGGAAGACAGCGACTATTAAACTTCAGCAAACTCTGAGATTTTAAACATGTTGCTTGTTTTTTTACAGTTTGTTTATTTTGTGTCTGCCCTTTATTTTAGTGCTTTTAAGAAGCTGAGGTGTTCTAGCAAACCAGTGTCTGGTACAATAATGATTTACAGAGAGCACTTCATTTGCATGCCTTACTTTCAGGCAGTCTGTCACACTTGCACTTCCTTGGTCACCCTGTTATTAACCAATCAGCTGATTCCTCTAGTGACTGACGTGCTTTGCAGCCAGTCAGACAGAAACTTGCTTTGACCCCAAACACAATGCTGAGGTGAAATGGCCAAGGATGTCTTTTACATGTATTTGAAGAGGAGACGATTATCAATTCAGGGACATCAAGAGAAAGAAAGAAAGAAAGAAAGAAAGAAAGAAAGAAAGAAAGAAAGAAGTCTCAGAAGCGGGGTAAAAAAGGGGGTGAGCCACACAAATAAAAATAACTTTTTGTTAGGTGGAAATGCATCACGTAACATTTTTGCTTTTAAAGAACACAAATATGCTCCATAGTGTTTTCGCTTGCTATCTGCACAGTTTAGTGACTATTCTGGAAGATTGTAAGTAAATATCCACAATGTCATTTTACAGGTGTACATAGCTATGGTCTACTATGTAAAATTCAGAAATCAAATAAAAATGTATTTTTAAATTCAACGAGTTGGGTATAGTCTATTAGTTCTGCTACTGGTGCATTACTGCAAGGTAAAACTGGAATATATTTTTAGATGTGATCTTTTTCTTTATAACAAACAGTTTGCTAAGAAACACACTAAACTCACTTTAAAGACTTCTCTGTGGGTGCTGAAGCTCAAGCAAGAACATCAAAAGTAAAAGGAGGCTGAGTGGTCCAGTGGTTAAAGAAAAGGGCTTGTAAGCAGGAGGTCCCTGGTTCAAATTCCCCCTCAGCCACTCACTCATGGTGTGACCCTGAGCAAGTCACTTAATCTCCTTGTGCTCCGTCTTTCGGGTGAGACGTAGTTTTAAGTGACTCTGCAGCTGATGCATAGTTCACACACCCTAGTCTCTAAGTTGCCTTGGATAAAGGTGTCTGCTAAATAAACAAATAATAACAAAAAGAAGCCAGCACTCCTTATAAAATAACTTTTTTTATTTAAAAAATAATAATAAATGGAGAAATATGGCAAACGTGTTGCAGGAAACAAGCCTTCAGTGCATACACATACTGAGCATAGACTCTCTTTTATAAGATTAAGGACAAACAGGTGTTATTTAAAAAAAAAAAAATCATGACAATGAAATACCAATTAAGTTGTTAAAGTGTATTTAGTGAAACCAATTTCCTTAATATAATGACAGCAACCTTAAATCACATTTAGTTTAGTTAGTTAGAAGATCTTTATATTTTGTTTTACAGATAAAACATATATTGGATAATTAGACAGAAAATTCAAACCACCTTTACAGAACATCTAATAGGAGAATCATTCCTCAAAAATTAAAACAGTCTCAATAACCATTATTAAAGTGTCAGTAAACATCACACAAATCTATTAGATTACAAAACCAATTCAGAAACGTTTCTGTACATCTGCTTGTAAACATCAAAAATGCAATTCAAATAAATTACATTCAAATCAGCATGAAGTTTTAACATCTACTCTCGTGTAATGGAAATCACTGATAAGAACAATTCTTCATTCATACCAAATGGTGCCTCAGTGTGAATCCAATAAGCTTCTCTGTAGCAATAATTTCGATAGATCTCCACCCCTTCTAAGATTTCAGTAGGTTTAAAAATATTTCATTCTTGTGAAGTTACATATGTATAAGATTTCTGAGCAAAGAAAGATTTAAGTCTGATAAAAAAAAAAACCTAAAAAGATCTAATCTCGTTGAAAATGAAGCAGCAGATTTAGATGGAACAAAAGATCGGCCTTTACTAAGTACAGATTCTTGATCATGGGAAAGATTAGTACCTGATAAATTAGCAATCAGTGTTAAGTCCTCCTTGCCCCTAGTCTTCCTCATTGATCTCCTCTTTATATAACTGTACAAACTAAGTACATTTAATACTTTTGGTACATTAAATGTAAGATTTATGTCCATAGACACATATATTAGAAGTTAATACAGTCTGCCCTGTGCTCGGGGCTTGGGATACTCTATACAGCAAATGCCCAAGCACAATGTGGTGAGGGTATGTGAGCAGCCGATTGCCATCTACTTCCTTCCCCTCGATAGACCGAACCTGCCCCCAGAGGTTAGCCAGCGAAGGATCATTTTTTTGTTCATACGCTAAGATCAACATCTCGGTCCCAGACCTTCGGTATATTTTGAGCAGGGATATGGTAGCCTCAGCACTAGGGGTCTCAGTAACCTGGGGTAACCTGGGGGTTGACCTTGGCCTCCAGTGTTGTGGAGCGAGGCCACCCGTGTGGACCGAGAAGGTGCTGGTCCGGTAGGGAAGGGTGTGCGTTGGTGAAATGGACCCGGCCTTGGGCCCGCTATCCTGGGTCTGATGAAGGTTGGCGTTAGATGTATCAGGATGGGCAGCGGTGTGGGCATGGAGTCCTCATATCCATCGTCCAACCTGACCGCTGCGTCCAGCAACTGGCCCCAGCAACTGTATAAACTGTTCAATGGTGACAAGTTCGGTCAGCTCTTCAGCTGTTTGCTCGCCAGCTTTCATCAGAATAGTTCTCCTGCTTAAAGTATGAGGTACTATTCTCTTGCTTGTTTTAAACAGTCTGTATAGTACTCCCTGCTCCAACTAGTATTTGTCTACATCTGTCAGAAATTCAAATAGCGATTGGCTGTCAGTAAGCAAATTAAACACTCTAGCAGTTACTGCCTGAAAGGTTACATTTTAGTTTCCCTGTGCTGCTCCTTGTTTTAATTCATCAGCACAATTGTTATCTACAATTGTAACCTCTTTCCCCCTCTGGAGACCTGCTGTATGCTGAACAATGATTCTGTTAACCCTCAGCTTTTCAATCTCTTTTCACATATTTAGCATTGTGCTATAGGTTTGCCCATACGGTCAGAGTAACCATTCTCTTTCCAGGCTAGAGAGTGTATATTGTATGCTTGGGTGCAATAGCTGGAGTCTGTCACTAGTAACATGGTCTCACTGGGCGCCCCCAGTATTTGAGCCAGTTGAAGCCTCTTCAAGAGGGCTTTTGCTTCTGCTATTTGTGCAGATCTACCTGACACCACTTCAGAGTGATGTTGAGTTTCTTCATAAATTCCATAATTATTTTTCCAAGTGAGATTCCTGTACCGCATACTGGGTTGCCGTTTCTAGCAGGAACCATCGGAAAATATCAGCCAGTCAGGTACAAATATCGGTTGCCCTGCTGTTGTGTTGCTGTTGTGTATCGTTCCTCTCATTCTTCAGATGGGGGAAGATTTTGGAATTTATTTCTGAGATTAGAGGCTAGCCCAGTGACGGCGGTAAAGACTATTTTTTGGATCAGCTAGCAAAGTAATCCATCTATCCCACATTAGTTGCAGCGTTTTCATGTTTACCAGTGATCTTCTGTTCTGTGTAATCTGGTCCCTATGTGTGCCTGCTCTCTGGGCTCTCCCTGCCTCAGATTATACCTGTGAGTTGGTGGATCCTGTGAGCTCCCTCTCTCCTTGCTGGTTGCCACCCCTCTGGGTGGACTGAATACTCTCTACTTGCAGCTGCTTCAGTTGACTTACTCCTTTGTTTACTTAACTACTTTTTCTTTCTTTCTTTGGACCTTTTTAAAAAGTTAACAGCTTTTTTAAGGGTCCCTCCCTTTACATTTGTAATTGGTTACCTTTCTGATTCAGAGGTAGAATACTGAAGCTCCTCATTTCTCTCCTGACTAACATTTTATCTCCTGGAATCTCCTGGAAAGCCCCCTCAAGTAATGAGTCCTCACTATCTCTCATTATAATATAATATAATATATTTGACTATCCTGTCTAATACTGCAGGATAATCTACCCAAGATGTTAGTAACCAATTCTTCTAACTCCTGTTTTTTCTTAATGAGCTAATCTATTGTAGGCTCTCTTTCTGCTATAAAGTAGTCCTGTCATTACTATTTACAATAGCATGTTCAATGTCCTCTTTATTTTGCTAGACTTTAGTTTACCAGAAAATTTTGTGCACAAGGTAAGATTACCGCATTAATTTAAAATTAAAATTGAATAGAAATTTTGGTCGATTTAATAAAAGTGAGCTTCTTGATTATTAAAAGTCATGTGGATACGTTGCAAGCCCAGTGCACGAACGATCCACTTACAGGAGTCTGAAACATCTTTATGTCCTCCTGAGTTTAATGGCCCTCAGATCATTACTGACTGATTCCAGTTCACCAGTTACTACACAGAACACCATGAACACCATGAATGGTATTTGATGAAGCTCCTTTGAAGTCCCAGGCCCTGAAGTCCCATTCACTAGTTGAAAATGAAGAAACAAATACCACAGTTTCAAGGATTGCTGATTGCCCAAGGTAACAAACCATGCTTTAGTCATGTGCTTCATGTACAGCTTCCTTGATTCAGTTATGCTGCAATTCTATGACAGATAATTAAATTTGTTTTTACAATTGTTTTAATATTATGTAACGTTAACAAATTTAGCTGCTAGTACATCACAACAGGTCATAAAGACTTTCTTATATAGCAGCAGATTTGCAGTTCAGGCTGTAAATCCGTTGCCATAATACCTGGACTAACAAAGATGTCTTTTCCAGAGAATGGCAGTAGCAGCATTATTTGATGATGAAGAGACTGATGGAAGCTTTGAGAAGGCCATACCCCTGATGTCCACTGGGTGGTGCAACACTGTCCCATGAACAGGAAAGTAGAATATGGGTTTTGTAATTCCCTGCTTTTCTTATAATAAATACATCAAAAATGAAACTGTTAAAAAGGGGAAGCATTGTAGCTTGTAACTGTAAAGCATTTCAAATTAAGAACTCCCTTTTTTTGCTATCTATCTCCTTTTATAGTTATTTAGATTGATGTCCAAAGGGGTGTGTTATAATGGGTTAATCTTTATTTTCTATGTCAGATATTTGTTTGATATTTGTTTGATCTTTAAATTTACAGTTAGTAATAATGCAAGTAATTTTAAGTGTTTTTGACTACATACAATAATTTATCTTTTAATATTTTCTATTCTTCCACCAGAGAAGTTGGCTGCACAGATTGATCCAGAGACTGGATCACTATTCTTTATCAGTAGGAATCATCTGTGGGAAGGAGCGAAACGTGGCTTTCAAAGGAAATCTTGTTTGATTTGGATCTGGGAGGAACGGGGAGAGAGTTTCTAACAATGCTCATGGAGAACTTGCACCAATCAGCGATGGGTTCAGATGACTATTTTTATGTTAGGGTGGCCATTGCATCACTGGAGGACCTGGCCCACACTTCTTGTCATCAGGAGTTTTCCAGGCCCTTTCAAGTCCACATGTGTGACAGTCCAAGAGATCCCTGACATGGACATCAGGAACAATCTGGAGAAGGTAAATAATTGCCAATTGTTGTATTCTCAGAAATATTGTATATATTTGTTACATTATTTCCTAATCTGATTCATGCATGTATCCAGTGATTACAACAACTATTTACATTATATGGCACAGGTTGCCTGATATATACTAAATAAAGTAGCTTTTTCTTTGCAACATTGAAATGTAATATGAAAGATTAGAAAGAACAGTAACACTGCCTAAATAATTGTTGTAGTCACTGTATTAAAATCACAATATGCCTTACAGTTTTCACTTTTCACAGCTACAATTTACAGGGAAGAATATTTGAATATTAAAGTGCCCAATTACCACATGCCCAGTTTAAAAAGCCATGTCTTCTGTGGTGATCTTGTGGGATTGATGCTGCATAGCCTGTGGTCTTTTTACTCAGGGGCCATTTTCATCTTTAGGTCATTCAGTACCTACGCTGTCAGTCTTCAACAATGTGGCCAAAATGAAATTGCTCATTACATTAATATTATTATATTTTGTTTATTCACCAATGTATCTTTTACTAGAACAGTACAGGACAAAACATCTCACACCTGAATATGTTAACAAAATGTAAATAATTATCACTGTGTATTGGTGTCTACAGCTATGGCCAAAGTTTTTGTATCACCCTATAGAATTAACTCATTTAGGTTCAAAAGTTGAATGAAACCTGCTGAATAATGTTATATAAACATATTGAATTACATACCGCTTTGTAGTTTTCCACATACTTAATGAAACACTGACAAATTAAAATATTCTTACAGTAGACTTTTGCAATATAATTTTGTATTTTCTTTGACTGCATGATGAATAAAATGTCTAAATTATGCTCATATTTATCCTAAAATTCTAGGTAATGCAAAACCTTTGGCCACAGCTGTACATGTTTTCTAAATCCAATTGGCCCATTCATCTGATGAGGTTGCCAATGTGTTGAATTCTGTTACAGCTCCATTTACAATGTGTTGCCTTCCACTGAATTTGTTGCATCGTTTCTGTAATATCTTGGATGCCAGCTTTTAATTGTTAAAAGGTCATTTCTTTTTCAGATTAAAGGAGGCGCTGAAGACACTAGGGATACTGAATGCTATGACCAAGTATCCCAATGCATTCAAGTTGGTCATGTGATACACAGAAGCCACCCTTGCAGCCCAGACCCTTGATGATATCTTCCACCCCATTCTACACCCATTGTGCTCCAATAAACGGCTAACAGAAAATATCGTGCTGTCTCACTGGAAAGACTTTTTTCAAGAACTCGAAGGTGAGTAAATGTAACAGTGTACAGTTCACTGGAACAAAACAACATGCTTTTTTGTAGTTAGATTACTTTTCTAACTTGAGGATAAGGGCTGCAAAAATTACACTTTAACTTGTAAGTCTTTCATGCCACTGTGCACTACTGTCTTGGGAGGTATTTGGGTTATGTTGGTGTTGGTCACATATCAACTTATGGTACAGTAATACTACACATTTTAGATCATTTGAATGTTTTCTTAATTTCAGGTGTGACAAATAGCCTAAAGTGGTGACGTCAGATGCAGGGAAATAACACAGACTGGACGGAGTGGTATGGGGATTGCGCTGCTGCACAGTCTAATGACAGACAGTAAATAAAAAGGTTGAAACAGACACAAAAACAGGACACGGCACTGATGCCAAAATAAACTGATAAACAAAACAAGACACAAGACTAAACACTAACAAGTATCGTGGTGGCCCTCCAGCACGATAGCAATTGCTTATTTTTAAATTCAATATATATCTATCTCTACTCCACCTCTCTCTCCAGTACCTCCTCGCTGTACACCTAACCCCCTAGTGCGTGAAAAGGTGCGCTTTTTATACATCTGTACCGAGACTCAATTGCTAATCAATCATTCAATTGGAGTCTCGGTACATCTGCACGTGAATTAATTATGTGTACTCCCGTGACCACACATTACATTTTAACCAGCGCGTGAAGTGATTTGTGCCATCCTCGTGCCTAAATACAAATCTACGTGTACCAATGCCTATACACCAACATTAACACAGCACACGTAACATAAAACAGACACAGGGTTGGGCACACTGCCACACGAGGACCATCAGATGTCACATTGATGTCACTGCTGTTCTTCATTACTGGCTGCAAAAGAATGACTCCATTTGGGTTCAGACCAGAACCGACTATTGATTTTCTACGAGATGCAGAGGAAGATGGCAAAAAAATTGACATTTCCAAAAGCAAATACATGCACCTGTACAGTGTGCTTGCAAACAACACGCAAAACCTTTGAGGACTTCAGTGCATCAGTGAGATGCTGTTCTAACTGCCAGGGCTTTGGTTTTGTATAGGCATGTAAAGACTTCAGAAATTATAGATTCATGTTTGACAGTAAGGTACACTGCGCTTTTTACATTTTGAGTAAAGATAAAAAGCTACACTATAGATATGCATACTTTTTGTAATTGTTTAATAATCATAATACAAAATTGAATGTATATGATTGTGATGGGGTGCAGCCTATTTTGTGGTGGTTTTGTGTTTTTTGTATTGTTTAGAGTGAGTTTGGGGTGTGGTTCAGTGAGTGAGTTTGTGTGAGGAATGTGTGGAATGTGCCTGGGCTAATGAGGTGCAAATTGCCCAATTAGCCCAGGCACCTATAAAAGGGAGTGGTTGGGTATGTTAGTTGATGAGTGTTTGTGAGAGTGAGAAGACCTGTGTGAGAGAGTGAGTGGTTCTTTTTTTGGTATAGTTTGTTTAAAGCCTGTTTTTGTGTTTGTCTTTTTGGTTGGCCATCGTGCCTTTTGTTTTGTGTATTTTGTTTAATTAAAAGTCTTTTATTTTCCCTGCACATCCTGACTCTGAGTCTCCTTACCCCGGTCAGCCTATCACAATGATGTTTAATGTTTGTTAAAATATTTTTGAAAATACATGATTACCATAATCAAGAAAATACCCTATAGGGGGTTCATATCTAGAAAAGAGTGACTTAAAAGGCTTTACTTCTGTCACTGATTTAGCAAAACAAATGAAACAGTCTTCAGTAATTAGAATGGAAAATGTTAGAAATAGACGTGCACAAGGTTTTTATTTTATTTAAATTTTTTAAAGAATGTGTGCATAACACATATCTCACATTGTTCATCACATACTCCAAAACAAATAAATAATGATTAGTACCACTATTACTATCATCTGATAATGGATCACAATGACAATAGCTCCCTACAATTGTCAGCACTCATTTGCACTCTGTCATGTGGAACATGAATGTATGTGTCTGCCTCATTTGCTATAATTGGGCCTGCATGGTCAATTCCATAATTATCTATGCCACCCAGAAGATCCTGTGAATTTACTGTAGTAAGATCTGAAAGCATTCCAGAATGCCACAAAGCTAAAGGAGACATTTACTGAACATCACTGATAATTCCACTCTGAAACCACTCTGTTCACTTCACCCCAAAGACGCTCTATTCTCTGATTGTGGTCACTTCTGCCTGCAATAAAACCTCCTCTGTTTACAGTACCACACCTCATAATCATGTATCGAGCAACATCTGTTTTTTACCGGCCTCCATCCCCTCTAACTCCCTTAATGGTAATCCATACCTGATACACTCGCTTCAAAAAAAATTCAGAACAGTGGCTGTACAATTGTTTGTGTAGCATTTCAGGTATATTGTGCCTCTTCCAGTGGAGTGATGTCGACATACAAAAACAGCTAACGGGTGCGTTAAGAAATATCCGAGTATATGAAAAAATAGTCAGAGTTCTTGCCGAGCATGGATTTCACAGAACACCGGTGCAGTGCCGTGAGAAGATAAAAAAAAAACCGTCGGACTAAGTACGAAAAAATGAAAGACAGTAACAACCGGAACAGGAACAGCCAAAAAACCTTCCCGTTCAGGAACGGGCTGGGAAATGAGGCATTATAGCCCTACTGTAACCGTCAATGCATCAAACACAAATCTCCACAAAATAAGTTTATGATTTGAACTGATGTGCCTGAAATGGCAATAAAAAAGATGCAAAGTTTAAGAATTAGCTTTCTGTGGTGATTGGAAAGAGAATCAAGAAAATCACTCATTTAATTTGAAGTTTTAATGAATCAGAGCAGTATTAGTGCTCCTTCGGTTTATTAAATGCTTAATAATGGATTGAGTGGTTGCAAGCTACTGCAAATAGGCAGTCTGGGCGTTTCCAGTGCCTTTACAGGTTTAACAGCATTAATACTCTAATACAGTAATACAAGTATGGTCATCATATGCTTAGCCCTTAGGCTAGCCATGCAAAAAGCTAAAACGCCCACCACTAAATCCTAAAACATACAATATGTCACTCTCCAAAGCTAAAATATAATTCCTGTACCTTATAGCAATGCATCAATATAAATGAGATATAAATTCAAAATTGTTCTTACCTTCAATATATGGAAGTGTAGTTGTAGAATACAACATAAAAACAAGAGCTGTCTTCAACGGCAGATTTCTGAATACGACCAAACAGCAAGCAGCTTTTCAGAGATCTTCAGAGCATGGACCACGCAACTTGTAGTTAGTAAGTTGAGTGATACTTAACTGGGGTTTTACCTCGGCTTTTATATATCTTTTTCTCAATTTAATACATCAGAAGTCCCAATTAAATCTAATTATTTGGTGTGTTTTACAACCCTTATCTTTTAAGTGAACAATATATTTAAAAAGTACTGGTGACTCCTTTTCTAAAATTAATTGGACATGATTTCATGTTCCTCATGTTCCACCTAAAATATAATTATATATATGACTATATAGAGAATACATATAGAGAGATGTTTTTTAATATACAACACCCACTCTGTTTAATCATTCCAGCCTGGGTTTAAAATATATTTCCCTCAATAGGTTGGATTTGCTTCATGTATAGATGTGTTTTAACAAAATATTAGACAAAGACTGTAGGGTTTTATAACTGAGCCTTTGAATAAAACCACTAAGCATACAGTGGCCAGTCCAGTTATTTTCAGATAAGCAAAAAGCTTCCATTCTAACTAAGCTCTCATTATTTTCTTAATATAATGAGGTACATACTCCTGTCTTTAAAGCACCTTCCGTTGGTTATCATTCAAGGTTGATACACAGCAAATACAAATCCCGCTTTTAAGAGCCAACAACGAATCCTGCTTTGAAGAGCCAAAACCGAATCCTCATCTCTGAAAGTCTAATGCACTTCTACTCTGTGTCTGAGACAGACTTTTAATTATTTCACTTGTAAACTCTACAGTTTCCCTGTAAATAAATACATCTGTTTATTACTGCAGGAAAACTCAAATAGGTGCAACATTTTTTTTTTTTTTTTTAGATTTAAACATTGTTCTGTCTAGAAAGGGTTACTTTTTCTTTTTGTTAATTTGCAATACCTAGCCTCTGTGTTTAGTCTCCCAAAAACTATGACTTCATTATCAAGCTAAATAAATCAGATGCCTACTTCTGCCAAGGTTAACACAGGCTTCTGCCAAGGTTATCACAGGATTTTGCCAAGGTTAACACAGGATTCTGCCAAGGTTAACACAGGATTCTGCCAAGGTTATCACAGGATTTTGCCAAGGTTAACACAGGATTCTGCCAAGGTTAACACAGGATTCTGCCAAGGTGAACACAGGATTCTGCCAAGGTGAACACAGGATTCTGCCAAGGTTAACACAGGATTCTGCCAAGGTTAACACAGGCTTCTGCCAAGGTTAACACAGGCTTCTGCCAAGGTTAACACAGGATTTTGCCAAGGTTAACACAGGATTCTGCCAAGGTGAACACAGGATTCTGCCAAGGTGAACACAGGATTCTGCCAAGGTGAACACAGGATTCTGCAAGGTTAACACAGGATTTTGCCAAGGTTAACACAGGCTTCTGCCAAGGTGAACACAGGCTTCTGCCAAGGTTAACACAGGATTTTGCCAAGGTTAACACAGGATTCCGCCAAGGTTAACATAGGCTTTTGCCAAGGTTAACACAGGATTCTGCCAAGGTGAACACAGGATTCTGCCAAGGTGAACACAGGATTCTGCCAAGGTGAACACAGGATTCTGCCAAGGTTAACACAGGATTTTGCCAAGGTTAACACAGGATTCTGCCAAGGTGAACACAGGATTCTGCCAAGGTGTACACAGGATTCTGCCAAGGTGAACACAGGATTCTGCAAGGTTAACACAGGATTTTGCCAAGGTTAACACAGGCTTCTGCCAAGGTGAACACAGGCTTCTGCCAAGGTTAACACAGGATTTTGCCAAGGTGAACACAGGATTTTGCAGTCTCTTTTATAAATTGTAATTGTATTTTACTTAATTGATATACACAGAAGGCAAGAGGTTGATTTTTTAATTAGGCACCTTCTTGGCAGCAAATGCAACCTTGAATATTAAAAGTTAGGACTGTTATACTTTGATACAGACTAACATCCTCATGCATTTACTAAAGTTATTATATTTAGTTTCTTATTTTAAAATCTCACAGTTTTCTATTTATTTAAATATTTGCTTTTTTGTTCTTACTATAGTAGAACCACAAACCTATTTTAGTTCAATTGTTTCTGGCATAGTAACTGTGCTCCATAGAGTTTGCCATTCTGTTCTCACTGGATCAGAATGTTTTGAGACTCTGAGTCTAATTAAAAAAGATGCTTTTGTCTGATAAGGGAGGTTTGAAACTTTCAGCAGGTCAGCCTGACCTTTTGATACAAGGAGCTCTCTTTTTCAGACCTTACACAGATTATAAATAATGTTTTTCTACTGTTATACTAGAATAAACAGGAATATAGAATCCCACAATATTCACATAGACTAATACAGAGTACATTATATTTTTTTATGGAATAGTGTGTTTTAACAATTTGTTTAATATTTCTGCTGACTTTATATTCTTTTAAAATACATTACAGTCATTACAATATTTGTTGCAGTTTCACAAATGTTCAATTTGTATCCCAGAGATCAGCCTGCTTCCAGTAGCTGTGACAGTCTTGGGTCAGTTTCTGCTCTCAGTGAGTCTGTCAAAGCCACCACAGGTGGGTCTTTAAAAGCCTAATACCTGCAAAAAATGTAAACCTGGTTAGCTGGGCTCCCATCTCTACATTCTCATTCCCATCATCAGTGGGAAGACCTCAAATAAATGAAGCTGTTTCTATCAAAGAGCCATCCATCTCTACCACATACACCTTTCACTCAAAAAGGTGCTTGCACCTTGTACAAGGGAGGAATAACAGAAAAACGTAATACAAATGAAAGGCTTAGTTTCAAAGAAAGACATTTTAAATACTGGGTCACATTCCTGTTGTTTCCCACAGACCATGTTTTGCATTATTAGCTGAGCTTCAAACCACTCATATTCAAAACTGATGCATTTACAAATTCTACAATTTTCTGCTACTGTTGGGTCTACAAAAGCACATTGATGCCTTGACATTACAGTTAGTATGTAGAATTATTGCATAATGAAGTACATAAAAAGCAGTCAACTTGAATCACTCCCTTTGTTCTTTTCAAAATATGAGGAAACAGATTGATCATACATAAGTAATGCCAGAGATAATACATAATGTTTGCTTCAGAAATAAAATCTTTGATGAACAAATGAATTTTACCTTGAACATAGGTTCCTCCTGCATGCGGTGTTCCTCCCAGGATGTCTCTTATAATATTATCCAGTTCACTATTAGAAATGTTGGCAACATTTTATCCTGTCATTCCATATTACTGTCATCTACAAAAAAGACTCTGCTCACTAATGCAGAGGCATGCTGCAATGGAACACCATGACATTCCTGTGGCTTTGACAGACTCACTGCGAGCAGAAACTGACCCAAGACTGTCACAGCTACTGGAAGCAGGCTGATCTCTGGGATACAAATTGAACATTTGTGAAACTGCAACAATTATTGTAATAACTGTACTGTGTTTTAAAGAATATAAAGCCAGCAGAAATACTAAATACATTGTTAAAACACACCGTTCAGAATTATTTTTTATAATGTACTCTTTATTTGTCTATGATAATATTGTAGGATTCTATATTCCTGTGTATTCTAGTATAATAGTAGAAATTATTATTATAGAAATCATTGTAAGTCTGAGTAAAGAAGGATCTGGGTTGACCAGAAATACCTGTGAAATGAGCTAAACTCTCATAAACTCTCATTATAAATGGGTAATTGTATGTAAAAAAATAATGTGATATCCGTATAATGTGAAATAATGTATAATGTGATATCTTGTAACAATTGTAAGTCGCCCTGGATAAAGGTGTCTGCTAAGAAATAAATAATAATAATAATTAGAAAAGTTGTCTACAGTGTATGTTCTTATCAGGAAGGTAGCGACTTTAATTGGGATGCTGTTTGTGAGCAGTTTTTTGTACTACAAAAGAAAAGCAATTGTTGGACAGGATTACATTTAAAACTAAAAATAAGTGTTGCATTTATTTAAGTTTTACTGTGATAGAAAGCAAGTATTTATTACAGGGAAACTGTTTAAAAGTGAAACAATGTAATACAAAGCTGTAACCTAGTTTATGAACTTCAGCACATGCATCAAGATACACGCTTTTTGTAAGTAGGCTCTGTATGCCTGAGTAAAACATTTAAAGCTGGTTTGCTGGTCAGTTGCGTTTCCCATTCAGAGATTATGTATAAAGAATTGCATGAGCGAGGCAACTGGACAATAACAGATGGAAAAATGAATTTTGGCACCCAGAGTGGGATTTGCTGGTCAAGCTGTCCTCAGTTCAAGGTTTTTGCTATGTATAAACCTTTCAATTAACTAACGAGAAGTACAAGAAAAAAAATGTTAGTGTTCATTACCTCATTGTGTTATAAAAGTAATGAGAGCTTGGTAGTTTCTTGAAATTGAGATGTGGACCTCTTATCTGTAGAGATACCGGTCTCAGCCGTCTCTTGATTTTTATTGTGTTAAACACACATCTGTACATGAAACAAAGCCAGCCTATTGAAAAGAATGTACTGACACTGCCTCCCTAATCACACACAGGAATGGAGGCAACAGTACCAACACTGCCTGCCTAATCATACCCAGGAACGGAGGCAACCATACCGACACTGCCTCCCTAATCACACCCAGGAATGGAGGCAACCGTACTGACACTGCCTCCCTAATCACACCCAGGAATGGAGGCAACAGTACCAACACTGCCTGCCTAATCATACCCAGGAACGGAGGCAACCGTACCGACACTGCCTCCCTAATCACACACAGGAATGTGTGCAGTTCTGGATTCTCACCTGTATAATGTCCCCTTTGATTCCAGTCTCAGTGAAGCCCAGTGGTTTGGTCTCGGAAGGGAAGTCAGTGTCTCTGACCTGCACTCTCAGTGACTATTCACAAGTGGACAGGTTCGAGTGGACGAAAGTGACCGCAAACTCCAACCAGACTGACCCCACTGACCCCCCGAAGCAGGCTTCTCTGCTGACCAGTAAAGGGGCGAAGCTGGGGGGTCTGAATTCTGACAGAACGTTCCTCATCCCCAGAGTGAGTGAGCAGCACGCAGGGGAATGGGTCTGCTCTCTATACAGCAAGGAGATCCTGGTGGGACAGATCCCATTCCAACTGCACGTCACAGGTGAGGAAAACACTGCTGCACCCATGAGACGCACAAACAGCAGGTGCAATTTCAGAGCATCCTATATGTGAGTCTGGCTGTAATAGAGCTTCTCTTTGTCTATATGCCCTCTAGTGGATTTCTGCCACTACTGCACCTACAAAAGGGTACACTATGTTTCATGAAATGCAAATTGGGACTTTGCTTCAACCACTAAATAATGTGAAGAGTAATTGATATGTCTAAAGCACTTGGAGTGTGCATACATGTTTCTATGTCTAAATGCTTTAACTAATAGGAGAACAACAAGAAACTAAGAGAGGGGTGTCATTTCAAATCGTTTCTTTAGAAGTCTGTCTTTTTCTAACACAGCAAATAATTTATGTTTAAAACAGCAATACCAGTGTGACCAGTAACCTGTGGCCCCAACAGAGCTCTCTGAATCATGTCTACCAGAGTGTAATACTCTGCCCCCTAGTGGAGTAAGAAATACCACATTTACTGTCTGGTAGTAGTATGTAGTATTTGTCACATCTACTAGGGGCAGAGTATAAGGTAATGGTGATGCTCTGCTGTACCAGACATACTGGGAGTAGACATGATTCTGAGAGCTCTGTTCAGGGGTGCCTGTCTGTGGGAGAGTGTGTGTTTTAAAGGGAACTTTGTTTTAACAACTTTCTATTGTTTCACTCTGACCTCTGAACTTCCATTGCAGGTCAGCTCCAAGGTTCTGGCCCAGTCTTCCAACAAGGTTGCCGCGGTAACCCTCCTCTCCTTCCTGTTTGTGGTGTTGCTTCTAATTGCGCTCCAAATGTACCATTACCAGAGAAAGGTGAGTTCCACTATCCAACAGAACCCTTAACCAGGGTTCCAGATTCTTAAGGTAGTCCGAGACTAGTGCTAATCGGAGTCTGTGAAAGCAGCTGACAGTTACAACTGTGTTGTATTTATTTTTGATATATGAAGTGTGCACAGAGTTACTGTTTCATCTGCCCCCTTCACCTCCTGGATCATCAGACTTGCATTTGAGAAATTAACCTTTAAAAGAAGCATTCTGTTTTGTAATTATTATCTTCAACAAGGAGTTCTGTTGAAGGTTAAGGAGTATTTTATATCATTTTTAGATGACTGAATTCTCCCCTGTCGAGTGTCCTGTATGATTCTCTATTGCTGTTCCTGCTCAGAGCAGGTACACTAACTAATGCCTCTTTTAAACCACGAAGGGCTGCTTCTGAAAAAGACTCCTAAATGTATCAATGTATTGTATAGAGATCTCACATTTACTAAGCCACAATCGCTACAGTTTCAGAGGGGCCAGCAATTACAGATGCACACGTTCCAGTGGTCATTTAAAAAATATATATATATATTTTAGAAGTCTTTTCAGAAGCAGGCCCAAGTAGTCAAAAACAGGACATTAGTATAGTGGCCTTGGTAAATAGTGATCTGAGCAGAAAGTGCAATATAGAATGATACAGGACACAATGGGACATACTTTCAAAGTGTTTACATCAGTCTTTAATTAACTCCTAGCTTTTGAAAGAGGTTAAAACGCCTGTTGATTTTACAAAGCTAGAACCACACAGCTAAGTGCTATGATCTGAGTTCTCTTCACTCTCACAGTGGTTTGAATCTCATTTTATAACATTACGATGACATTTGTCCTCCTTTCAATAAACAGGAGTTATTTAAAGAGTGGAGGAAACGCTTTGAAAATATGCCCATTCCATGCCACACCCCTGTCTGCCCCACTGGATATCTGATGAATTGGATTGGGCTTCTCCAGCTTCTGTTATTGTGCGTTGCCTGGTAACAGCAGTGCTCTGTGATTACGTGAGTATGTGTCAATATTGATCATGTTGCAGGCAGCTCAGGACTGTACTTACGAACCATTGATTTCAAAATGTGTTTTTGTAAAACTGACTGACTGACTGACTCTTTGCCTGATTACCTGCCTGCCTGCACTGGGATCACACCCAATGTTGGGTAAGTCTTTCCACTGCGTCACTAGTTTAGTACGGGACAATTATCTATTCAGTGACACCTAGATATTTTGTAAGCAAGCA